>NC_091952.1:226398794-226636294 GCF_031021105.1 Erythrolamprus reginae
CAGTGTTGGAGCACCCACAAGTTGTGGCTATCATCAGCAAACTTTTTAGACCCTTTTGTAAAGCAACCATTTTGCAATTTGAAAGAGGGGGGAAAGCAGTTAACATTAAAACTATCCCATGTATGTAATAAGACAGGGGCCACTTAGAAAAGGTCACCTTGGGTATCTTTCTTTCCCATACAGTTACACTCCAGCAAATTATGGGTCACACAATTGGAATCTTCATGCAATGTGAAGAGGTTTCTAAGTTCTTCGACAGAAAAACGGATATGCTCAGATCCCTTGGAAAAGTCTACAACTGCTCCTGAGAGAGCTTGCTTGCTGATTTGTCTTTGATAGATTTTCTCCTCTATTGTGCCTGTATTAAAGAAAGCAATCATTCATTCACTTCCTGAAAATAATGACCAGAAATAGAATAAGAAGCATACATTCAAGAATGGTCAAAGCCATTGGCATTAACCAAAAAACATTACAATATGATATTGCAGACCTGTAGTGAGTAGTCTGTATATATGAACTGTATGCCTCTGTCCATCTCTCCACACTCTGGCCATTGCCTACAAGAGAGAATGAGACAATATAAATGATGGATAAGGCCTTCCAGATAACGTGCTTGGCAATGTTATTTCATTATGTCTGCTTATTTAATTTTCTTTCTAAAAAATATAGCTACAACCAGACTCCTATTTTACTATGGGTGAGTTCATGAACAAATTATTTTTTTTGCAAGTTTTTGGCTGATTGACTAATTATGTGACACCAGGTCAATATTGAACCATGTAGATCAGTGGTACCCAAACTACGGCCCGCGGGTCGCATCGGCCCAGTGAGGCCATTTATCCGGCCCACGGGTGAGTGACAGGAGCACAGGTACATACTTTTCTTTTAATTAAATTCCCTCCTTAATGTTCCTTCAAAAAGTACACCAATTATATTTCTAACTTATTAATCATTATGCCAAAGTGCTTCCTTCTTTCTTTATACATTTTTCTATAAACCAAGAAAACCTTGTATAGCCAATCAGATGTTAACAAAAGAAAATTAAAAACAAAACATAAACATACATGAATTTCAGATTTCTTCCCCCCTCTCTAAATAGTATGTTCCCATTTTGTTTTTTACTTTAAAATAAGGTATGTGCAGTGTGCATAGGGATTTGTTCATAGTTTTTTTTTAATAGTCCGGCCCTACAACAATTCGAGGGACAATGAACTGGCCCCCTGTGTAAAAAGTTTGGGGAGCCCTGATGTAGATGGTCCTCCATGACAATGTGTCAAAAACACATTGACAAAAGTTTGACTGATTAAACAAAACGTTGAGCATCCTGTATGTAATTTTTTCTACAAAGTCAGCCCTTGCCATTTTACTCACATTGGCTTTTAATAAATATACTCACTTAGTTAAATAGGTTTAAATCATTAAAAAGGACTTCAGTTAATTCTGATTGATGCCAATATGTCTGAAGCCCCAATATTAAAGAATGTAACAAACCTGAATATCAGTCGCTGGATTCCAGTCAATATCATACAGGATGAGATGAGATGCTCCAACAAGGTTCAAACCTACACCACCAGCCTTTGAACTTAATAGAAAGACGAAGGCTGGGCAAAATTTACTATTGAAATTATCAACAATCTGTTGCCTCTGGGAGACAGGGGTGCTGCCATCAAGTCTAGTATAGGGATATCCAGATCGTTGGCATACGTCTTGCAATATATTTAACGTCTGTGTATAGTTTGATACCACAACGACTCTGTAAGCACGGAATATAGAAAACTGATTATTAACAAATTCCATCTATGTTGATGGAATAAAATTATTGCAATACTAGTTTTGTTTGCATTATATAATACAATAAACAAAATTTTCAGTTCTCTGATAGGAATTACCAACTGAATAATGGGCCTAAATTTATAGTGTAAATGTCAATTATTATTATAAAAAGATATTGTGCTAAGAGGAAAATGTGCCATGTAAGTTTTGTGTAGGTGCTATTTATTCATATGAAGAACTTCAGGCAAAGAGAAGATGCCAGTAAATCAAGAATGTATGGCAATAGTGCCTTAGTGAAATGATAGGCTTAGAAGGCCAGTGCGAAACTGTTTGAGCAGAAGTCAAGTTCAATCACAGTGAAATAGGGAGATACCTGAGAAGATAGCAGATAGAGCACACATCTGTTGCGATAGACATGAAGCAGGGAGGACAGTCTGCATTGGTTGCTGATCAGTTTCCGGTCACAATTCAAAGTGTTGGTTATGACCTATAAAGCCCTTCATGGCACCGGACCAGATTATCTCCGGGACCGCCTTCTGCTGCACGAATCCCAGCGACCGGTTAGGTCCCACAGAGTGGGCCTTCTCCGGGTCCCGTCAACTAAACAATGTCGTTTGCGGGACCCAGGGGAAAAGCCTTCTTTGTGGCGGCCCCGGCCCTCTGGAACCAACTCCCCCCAGAGATTAGAATTGCCCCCACCCTCCTCGCCTTTCGTAAGCTCCTTAAAACCCACCTCTGTCGTCAAGCATGGCGGAACTGAGATACTCTTTCCCCCTAGGCCTTTACAATTTATGCATGGTATGTTTGTTTGTATGTATGTATGTATGTTTGGTTTTATAATAATGGGTTTTTTTAGTTGTTTTAATATTTGATTGTTACATGATGTTTTTTATCACTGTTGTTAGCCGCCCCGAGTCTACGGAGAGGGGCGGCATACAAATCAAATCAAATCAAATCAAATCAAATCAAATCAAATCAAATCAAATCAATACATACATACATACATACATACATACATACATACATATCTGTATTTGTTTCTATAAGGAGGAATATCTGTTCCACCAGAAAGCCTATGTGAAACCAACCTTTATTTGATCTTACATGAGATTAGCTCAGAAAAAAGAAATTGTGTTTTAGAGAAAGAATTTGTTGGGAAATACCACTGATAATTATTAAAAGGAAGTTAGATTATATTTCTATATGGAATGCCACATTTTCAGCTATACAGTGATCCCTATATTATCGCGAGGGTTCCGTTCCAAGACCCCTCGTGATAATCGATTTTTCGCGATGTAGGGTTGCGGAAGTAAAAACACCATCTGCGCATGCGCGCCCTTTTTTTCTATGGCCGCGCATGCGTAGATGGTGGAGTTTGCGTTCCCCGCCGCCCACGCAAAGGGGAAACCCGATTCGGCTCCTCGCTGCTGCTGCGCTACCGAGCAGATCAGCTGCTGGGCGGCCGAAGGAACCTTCCCTGGGTCTTCCCCCTCTTGTTGGCGGGCGGGCGAGCGGCGGGCATCAGCGAGGAGCCGGGGTTTCCCCTTTGCGTGGGCGGCCGGGAAGACCCAGGGAAGGTTCCTTCGGCCGCCTAGCAGCTGATCTGCTCGGTAGCGCAGCAGCAGCGAGGAGCCGAATCGGGGTTTCCCCTTTGCATGCGGCGCAGCAGCAGCGAGCAGACGAAGATCGGGGTTTCCCAGCCGCCCACGCAAAGGGGAAACCCCGGCTCCTCGCTGATGCCACCGCCCGCCCACCGCCCGCCAGCAAGAGGGGGAGAGATAGAGAAAGAGAGAGAAGGAAAGAAAGAGATGAGAGAGGGAGGAAGAGAGTGTGAGAGAGGAAGAAGCAAGATAGAGAAAGAGAGAGGGAAAGAAAGATGAGAAAGGAAGGAAGAGAGTGACGTCATCGGGTGGAAAAATCGCGATATAGCGTTTCGTGAAGATCGAGATCGCGAAACTCGAGGGATCACTGTATATCACTACTCCACCTACAATGTTGGTTAAAGTTATCAAGCACAGACAAACATAATACCGGTATGTTTGTATTTCGTATCTCTATGCATGGTTTATTATTAATGAATTATCGATGGCTATGTTTTACACTCTGCTTCTCTGCCATCATCTCTCCATGCCATCAGAATAGCATGTCATCAAGAATGTAAGAAAAATATTGCCAAGCAAATATTGGATTTTCTCCTGGGCTAGATTTAGAATGAATGTATAAACCCCCGACAAACAACAATCAGATAAGATTGTGGAGAATTGGAAACTGATGAATAAAGTTCATCCATGTTCCTTGAACAAAAATCTAAATGGAGGTACAGTCGTACCTCTACCAAAGAATGCCTCTACTTAAGAAATTTTCTAGATAAGAACCAGGTGTTCAAGACAAGATTTTTTAGAATGAGTAACGTAACTGATTTTAAATACTTTATTATACTGTTAAATTAGATATAAAGAAGTAGATTTTAAAGTGTATAATTATGTAGTATTGCAGTATTTTAAGAAATTTTAAGTATAAGCTTTTTGCGTTTAATTAATTGGCTTGAATTAGTTTAATTATTTTAGTAAAATGAAAATATAAAATTGAATGTTATATTTTAGAACTATATTGATATTAGAACTGATTTTAACTAAGTGAATCATAATATCAAAATGGAAACATGGATGTAGAATATTATTAATTGTTTTTCTGTATGGATCTGATTACAGATCTTTTTGTATTAGTTAGACTTCTATGACTAGCGGAGCAACTGTAGCTTCTTTAAATGTTAAATGTTGTTTGCGTTCTTTGTATAAAGAAAAATCAATTAAAAAATGTATTAAAAAAAGATTTTTCTTTTGCCTCTTCTTAAGAATCATTTTCTACTTAAGAACCTGAGCCCAGAAAAATTTCCCAGGAAATTTGAGAATGGCACGAAGGCCCAGCCAGTTTCCTGCAATTCCCCCTGGGTTTTTTTCTCTGGTGCAGTGTATGGGAGGCAGCCTCGTGCCGGATGTATGGGAGGCATGTGTTCCTCCTCGCCGCCTCAGATTCCCCCCCCCTTTTTTAAGCCTTAAAGTTTTGGATTTTTAAATTTTTCCCTTCCCACACCTTCTTCCTTCGGCAGCGACTATCCTCCTCCTCTTCTTCTTCCTCCTCCTCCCACCCAAATTCTGAGCTTTTATTTCTTTCCTAATGGGTTTGCACACATTATTTGCTTTTACATTGATTCCTATGGGAAAAATTCCTTCTTCTTACAAACATTTCTACTTAAGAACCTGGTCACGGAACGAATTAACTTCTTAAGTAGAGGTACCACTGTATGAGAATTTATTTCAGTCTTCCTAAGAGATCAGGTTAAATGAAAGAGCAAGGACTACCAAGTTCTGTAGCATTAGAGGTAATTAATACAATAGCTGAGAACTAAATTCGAAGCCATGATGTCTCTTGTCTATGGAGATCCTCAGTCATCCAGGTCATGGTTGTCCCAAAGGTGTTTTTCAGGAGGCAACTGGACTCTAGTTTTTCTTTCAAGACGTTTCGTTTCTCATCCAAGAAGCTTCTTCAGTTCTTAAAGAAATAACAGAAAGTCCAGTTGTCTCTTGAAGAAGCACCTTTGGGACACAATGTCTCTTGTTTGGGAAAAGAACTAAACTATAAGATTCAAACACACCCAAACTGTGCTTTCAATTTAAATAGCCTTCCTACCTTTCTGAAGGTCCACGTTCACGAATTGCTGCCAGCATCTGCGTTAGCACCTTCAACTTTCCCGAGTCATTCTCAGAGAAATTTGTCTCAGCACTTTCTTGAGAAAACACATCACGTAAACCACCATAAAGGTTTGTTTGATCTTGGTTATCACGAGACTCAGATTCGTTCTTCTATAGAGAAGAGAATTTTGGAAAAGTATGTGATTGTTTTAGTGACATTCCAACTAAAGCCATGTCCATACTTTCTGCTTGTCCCCACTGACATGTCAAATCATCCACTATTTCCTGAATGCAAGAATTGTATCCTGCATCCTGAATGCATTGTCCTCCACGTGCACTGAGACTATTGCAAATGTGTCTCCTGACTATGTTTTGAAATTTCACTTCCTAAGTTGGCTTTTCCATTCTGATGCACTTTAAGCCTATCCATACAGTTAATCTTCCATGTTTCATTCCAATATAATAATATCCCCAGCTCTGATCAGTTTTAAATTATGGATTTTTAATGCTGTAAGTTATCTAGAGTTGCTATATATAAGCTGGGCAACCATATACATTTGTTTCATAGTTAAAATGTTTGATTTCTGTATTGACTGAAAGCCATGTATGACCTTTTTCATGGATCTGTTATTGTCTCCCAAGTTCTACTGGAAGGAGCTATTAAAGAAAAGTAATGCATATTTTCAATCAGATCAAAATCTGTAATGATTGCAGACTTAAGTGCCCACCAAAGAATTCTAAGAATCCAGAAACGTGTTGAAACATAATTCGATATGCACACCTGAATTGCTTTCAAGAGAAGGCAGGGGTGGTTACAAAGTTTTTTCAAAGCCCCAATGCATATTAAATGTGGGCTATTCTCCAAACTTCCTTGTAGGCAAGATCTAATAATCTGAGAGTTCAAAAGAGTTCGATAAAGAGCAAGCTGCAACATCGTTGGACGACAGAAAAGTATGCTCTCCTTTTTCGGGGGCAAGAATTTGTTGATGACTTCTTGCGTTCTTCTAAGAATGAAAAGTCCTGTTAGGTGCGTCAGCTCTGCTGCCCTTTTCTCACCTAATTCAATGTCTTCCTAGAAAATAACATGGAATATCAAATTAGTTCATGGGAATATGTTTCCTGGCATGACCCTCTTTTCATTCTTGCTTACCATAAAAAGGTCCCTTCCTTCACAGAAGCTTCCTTAGAGTCAGGAACTCTGACCATAACTCTCCTTCCTCTCCCCAAAGTGCATAAATTATCCACCCTGTGTCTGCCCTAGTACACCTGTATCATTTCCCATTGCTCTGGAATTCACACAAAACATAAACTTCTAGCTAGAAATCCCAATGAGTTAAATAAAGTTTTTATGCCTAGAATATTTCGAATAGGGTTGCACTCTAAGTTTACTCTTCTTACGTTTTATATTTCCCTTGCCCCTCAGATCTACATTAAACAATTTTGAAATAAACTCAGCATCTCAACAATGTCTTAATCTGATTTATTTAAAAAAATTTATCCTACCTTCCTAAACAATCTAGGCAGCTTAGAACAAAAAACTAAACACCAAATTTAAAAAATTCATAACTACACACACACACACACATTACTATAATTAAAGCCAATTAACACCTTGAAAGCTTGGTGAAATAAATATTTTTGCCATTTTCCAATATACTGAGAAGGTAAGATTAAACCCTTTTGCTCGGAAAGAGCACTTCATAACTTGGAAATCATATATGAAAAGATTCAATTCTCTGTACTAAAGTTTTGTTAGCAGAGAACTTCCTTTTCCTGTTTCTAGAATATCTTCAAGTTACTCTTTGCAGAGGGAGTTATACAATACAGAAATTCATAACAATACATTATTTATCCCCTCCAACAGTAAAGAAAATTTTTGTCTCTTAATATTATGCAATCAGTAAAAAAAAACCACAAATACCAACTGTTGTGAGAACAGACCTCAGCTGCTGAAGGTTCTCGAGATCTAAGAATAGGCTCCTCATATACTTTTTTGTATGCAGATAAGGGACCAAGTATTCCAGGATTTACATATTCTATTAAAGCGTAAAACTCTTGAAGGTCATTTTGTACTGGAGTACCTTGGGAGAGAAAATATAATGTAGTTGTTAGTACAGGGTACATGGTTGTTAGGGATTGCCATTGTAAACTGAATATTGTACACTTGTACAAAACTTGTACTTAAAGAGTTAATGTGCACTTAGAGTTAACTTGTACTTGAAGAGTTAATATTCAAGCCTGTTTCGTCACTTCCTCATTGAAGCTATAAAGGCTTATTATTCTGCTCAGTCATTTCCTTTTCACTTTGCCTGAGAGAGGGGGAGTTGTGTTTACGCTTCGTGCGTATCTTCTTGTATTAGCTTTGTGCTTATTATCTATATTGTATTTTGCTTTGTGCTTATAATCTTGTAATTGCTCAGTGCTTATTATTCTGTATTTGCTTCGTGCTTATTCTGGATTGTTTCTATTTTGTTTATATGTAAATAATATTTATTTAACTATGTCTATGTCTTGGCTTTAGCACACATCCACGCTCTGTTAAAATTCTCTGCTCGGTGATGTCGAAGGTTTCATCGCCTAGCTATACTGAGACAAGCCAACATTGGTTATGGGCCCAGTGGCAGAGAATCGTGGTTTGTTAATGTGTGGTTTATTTTAGCCAGCATTGTATCACAGTTAGTTGTTGCTGTAAGTATTGTTGGAGAAGAAACAAGACAAGAGAGCCTATTCTGTGTAGCGGTTAAGACACCAGATTAGAAACTGGGAGATTTTGAATTCTATTCTAGTCCAGCCTTAGGCACAAAGCCAGCTAGGGCCATTTATATGTTCCTAGTCCTAGGAAGCAGAGAATGGCAAACTATTTTGGGATTATTTCTAAGAAAACTAAAGGGACTACACCAGGCAGTCTCCATATGTAAAGACTGACTTGGTGGCACAAATATACACACATACACACCATGGATGGGATTCAGCAGGTTCTGACCAGTATTAGAAAACTAGTAGCAGAAATTTTGAGTAGTTTGGAGAACCGGTAAATATCATCTCTGACTGGCCCCACCCCCCACCTATTCTCTGTCTCCCGAGTCCCAGCTGATTGGGAGGAAGTGGGGATTTTGCAGTTTCCTTTCCTTACCACGCCCACCAACCCAGCCACACCAGATCCACCAAGCCACACCCTCAGAACCAGTAGTAAAAATAGTTTGAATCCCATCACTAACACACAGAACACCTCCTTTCCTAATTAGATTTTTATTCACTTTTTAATGCATCAATATAAAGAACAACAAATCTATTATTTTTTACTGTAAGTTGAACATTTTCAATGATACTCATTGAAATACTCCGCTCAACTTTGTATTCACATACCCAAGAATGCAGCCCATTTTCAGATACAATCCAGAGAATGTTTTGCTTTGTTTCTACATACTGTATTTTTCGGAGTATAAGACGCACCGTAGTATGAGAAACACCTTAGTTTTGGGGGTGGAAAATAGGGGGAAAAACTGCCTACCAGATATTCATCTAGCTAGCATCCATAGTCTAGTCAGCTTCAGCACATTATTTTATCTCCTGATTAGAGCTTTAAAAAAAACCCTTATTCGGAGAGAGTAACAATGAAAGAGCTTGCAAGCTGATAAGAGCTGGGTACATCATTAGCACCTTATTAGGGCTGGAAAGAAATATTTGTAGCAAGTACAGGAATGAAAAAAAACCCTGCAAAGGCTTAGGGCCTAGAAAATATTATTCGCAGAGAGTAACAATGAAAGATCTTCCCAGCCGTAAGAGCTGGGAAGAATGTTAGCACCTAGTTAGGGCTGAAAAAAAAGCATCAAAAAAGCTACATTCAGAGTATAAGACACACCCAAATTTCCAGCCTCTTTTAGGGAGGAAATGGGTGTGTCTTATACTCTGAAAAATACAGTATATTTTTAATTGTAACAAGCTTTTTTTTTTGTATTACCCAAAAGCTTCTTTGCAACGCCTTGGTCTCTTCAGCCTTAAAAGACAGTGTTTAAGGGGAGACTTGATCAAAGTGTATAAAATCATGCATGGGATAGAAAAGGCTGGATAGAGAAAAATTCTTTTCTCTATCACACAATACTAGGACGAGGGGGCACTCCCTAAAGCTCATAGGTAAGAAAGTGCAGACAAATAAAGGGAAATATTTCTTCACCCAGAGGGTCATTGGTTTATGGAATTCCCTTCCAGAAGAGGTCGTGACAGTTGTCAGCCTTGATAGCTTCAAGGCAGGATTAGACAGATTCATGGATGCCAAGTGTATTGGTGGTTATTGAAACGGATGTTCAAGTGCCGCCTCTATGTTGGTTGAGGCAGGCAGGATTCCCTTGAGTACCATTTGTTGGGGGTCAAGAAAAAGGGAGGGTTTTGCCTTCTCTTTCTACTCAAGATCCCCATGTACAATTGGAGGGCCACTGTGTGACACAGAATACTGGACTCGATGGGCTTTGGCCTGATTCAGCATGGCTCTTCTTATGTTCTTATGTTCTGGGGAGTGAGGAATAATATACGTACCAGTAAGAATAATTCTTCTTTCACAGGAGAGGCTGAGAAGAGCAGCCGTTGTCTTAATAGAACTGTTTTTCAAACGATGTCCCTCATCACAGATGACAAGGCTGAATTCTGTCTTCTGAATTTGGTCCACAGACCGTAGAAGCATCTCGTAACTAAGGATCAGGACTGAATAAAGGGGGGAATTAGTGAATTCTTCCACTTTGTGATCCTGAAAAAGATAAAGAGAATTGAAAGATGTGTGGGAATAGGAAAGCTGGCATTCTAAATAAAAATGAATCTATCCTACAGAGTTCCCTCGATTTTCGCGGGGGATGCATTCCGAGACCGCCCACGAAAGTCGAATTTCCGCAAAGTAGAGATGCAGAAATAAATACACTATTTTGGGCTATGAACAGTGTCACAAGCCTTCCCTTAACACTTTAAACCCCTAAATTACAATTTCCCATTCCCTTAGCAACCATTTAGGTTATTACTCACCATGTTTATTTATTAAAGTTTCTTTTTTAAAAAAATTATTAAAGGTGGACGAAAGTTTGGCGATGACATATGACATCATCAGGCAGGAAAAACCATGGTATAGGGGGGGGGAAACCGCAAACTATTTTTTAATTAATATTTTTGAAAAACTGTGGTATAGGCTTTTCGCGAAGTTTGAACCCGCAAAAATCGAGGGAACACTGTATATCTATTCTCAATTAATTTATTGATAGGACTTGAACTTTGAAAATCTCCTGAATTTTCATCATTTTATATTATTCTTTATTCTGTGATTAAAAAATGATAATAATAATTTATGAACATTCATTGACAAATAAGACAATTTATGAACAGCCATAGAGAAATAAGATGGGGTGGTTAGTTTAAACTACACAGTTATTTTCCCTCTTGTATGCTTCCAATGACTAATTTTTATTTCTGAATATTAATAAAAAAAGATTCTCCTCAACAACCAATTGGGAGACAGTTCTTTCCAGTTCACCTTCCAACCAATGTAAACCACCTACTAATAACAATCAGGCATTTTAGCACACACAGTTTACCTATGCCACTGTTTTTAGGAAGAAATGAAAGAAGGAACATCTCCATACTGAAAGGCTATTTTTTAATCAGAAGCACAAACCGCTGAGTTGTAAGCCTGCAGCCTCCATTCATTTGACTGCTATTATAAGCACTGAGTTAAGGACTTAACCACAGTTTGTTAAATAATTTAACATTCTAGCTCATTCTAGCTCATGTGAGCCCAGGAACTGGATATTGAATGTGAAGTTACATTTAGATTAAATTGTTCCACAGAGTGAAATAAGTAAAGAAAGTGCTCATGTCAATGAAATTAAATCAAAAGAGTTCTATAGATAAAGGTTAATATATAATTTAATTATTAGGTATAGGAGTGTAATTCTTTGGTTCACCTGATCAACTAAGAACACTCTGATTCTCTCGTTTCCCAACCATTTCTGAAATTCTTTTCCCCAGTTCTTCACCAGACTTCCGGGAGTTACTATCAAGGCTCGTTTTATTACAGGCTTGCATCCATAAGGTCCTTGTCGCAGGAGTGTCCAGATAAGTGAAATACACTGCAGTGTTTTTCCTAAACCCATTTCGTCTGCAAGGATGGCACCAAATCTATTGCTCATTCTAGACACAGACAACAAGGAGGGAAAAGGTGATTACTGTATAGAGTAATTTCAAAAAAGCCTTCACCATTTTAATGGAACGTAATAGGCATCCTTATTGTTTGGCAATAGAGCAAAATAATATTTATGGATTAGCCTTTTCATTTAATTGGTTTGGTTTCTTTTATTTAATAATAATAATAATAATAATAATAATAATAATAATTATTATTATTATTATTATTATTATTATTATTATTATTATTATTATTATTTAGATTTGTATGCCGCTCGTCTCCGAAGACTCAGAGCGGCTCACAAAATGTCCATATAAAATTTAAAAAATATGGAATTAAATATGATTGTTGATGGTTATATTTTTACATAATATAGAAACATAGAAACATAGAAGACTGATGGCAGAAAAAGACCTCATGATCCATCTAGTCTGCCCTTATAATATTTCTTGTATTTTTATCTTAGGATGGATCTATGTTTATCCCAGGCATGTTTAAATTCAGTTACTGTGGATTTATCAACCACGTCTGCTGGAAGTTTGTTCCAAGGATCTACTACTCTTTTAGTAAAATAATATTTTCTCATGTTGCTTTTGATCTTTCCCCCAACTAACTTCAGATTGTGTCCCCTTGTTCTTGTGTTCACTTTCCTATTAAAAACACTTCCCTCCTGGACCTTACTTAACCCTTTAATATATTTAAATGTTTCGATCATGTCCCCCCTTTTCCTTCTGTCCTCCAGACTATACAGATTGAATTCATTAAATCTTTCCTGATGTGTTATATGCTTAAGACCTTCCACCATTCTTGTAGCCCGTCTTTGGACCCATTCAATTTTGTCAATATCTTTTTGTAGGTGAGGTCTCCAGAACTGAACACAGTACTCCAAATGTGGTCTCACCAGCGCTCTATATAAGGGGATCACAATCTCCCTCTTCCTGCTTGTTATGCCTCTAGCTATGCAGCCAAGCATCCTACTTGCTTTTCCTACCGCCCAACCACGCTGCTCACCCATTTTGAGACTGTCAGAAATCACTACCCCTAAATCCTTCTCTTCTGAAGTTTTTGCTAACACAGAACTGCCAATACAATACTCAGATTGAGGATTCCTTTTCCCCAAGTGCATTATTTTACATTTGAAAACATTGTTTCCAAATATTGTTAATGGAAATATTATTCATTTTTGTTACATTTTGTTGTGTTTTTACAGTTAAATAGATTGGATTGAAATGGCATAACAGTACTTGTGGTAAAATAAATAGACATAGATACTCAGATCTCAACTCAGAAGGATTAGAGAAAGAGGCTACACATTGATGTCTTCCTTCATTCAAATTATGTCCTTGAGAAAATATACCAAACCTGCCCACTTGAGTGTATTAAACTATTATATTGTAGGTGACAGGTTTTTTTACAGTAAGAGAGTAACAATGAAAGAATTTGCAAGCCAATAAGAGCTGGGAAAATTGTTAGCACCTGGTTAGGGCTGGAAAGAAACATTTGGAGAAAGTTAGAGCAATGAAAAAAAAAAACCCTGCAAAGACTTAGGGCTTGGAAAACATTATTCACAAAGAGTAACAATGAAAGAGCTTGCAAAGCAGTAAGAGCTGGGAACATTGTTAGCACTTGGTTAGGACTGGAAAGAAACATTCAGAGCAAGTCAGAGCAATGAAAAACACTACAAAGATTTAGAGCTTGGAAAATATTCTTTGCAATGGAAGAAAATATTCTTTGCAATGGAAGAAAATATTCTTTGCAATGGAAGAAAATATTCTTTGCAATGGAAGAAAATATTCTTTGCAATGAAGAAAATATTCTTTGCAATGGAAGAAAATATTCTTTGCAATGGAAGAAAATATTCTTTGCAATGGAAGAAAATATTCTTTGCAATGGAAGAAAATATTCTTTGCAATGGAAGAAAATATTCTTTGCAATGGAATAACCTGCAAGGTAAGAGCTGGGTCATTAGCATCTAATCAGGGCGGGGGGGGGGGAAAGCTTTGGGGGGAAAAATAAAAATAAAAAAACTTCATTCAGAGTATAAGACGCACCTGAATTTTCTGCCTCTTTTAGGGAAGAAAAAAGTGTGTCTTATACTCTAAAACAGTGTTTTTCAACCAGTGTGCCGTGGCACACTAGTGTGCCGCGAGACACGGTCAGGTGTGCCGCGAAGCTCAGAGAGAAAGAAAGCAAGAGAGAGAGAAAGCAAGAAAGAGAGAGAGAGAAAGAGAAGAGAGAGAGAAAGAAAGCAAGAGAGAGAGAGAGAACAAGAGAAAGAAAGAGAGAAAGAGAGAAAGAAAACAAGAGAGAGAGAGGGAGGGAAGGAGAGAGAGAGAAAGACAGAGGGAGGGAGGGAGAGAGAAAGAGAGCAAAAAAGAGGAAGGAAGGAAGAGAAAGGAAGGAAGGGAGAGAGAGAAAGGGAGGGAGGGAGAAAAAAATAGAGTGAAGGGGAGGAAGAGAGAGAGAATTTTTTTGTCCAAACTTTTTTTAGCCGCCCCCCCCCCCCCCCCCGCTCAATGTGCCCCAGGGTTTCGTAAATGTAAAAAATGTGCCGCGGCTCAAAAAAGGTTGAAAATCACTGCTCTAAAAAATATGGTAATTCCCTTAACACTGTCAAACTATTTCCTAAGTCTACACTACTATTAAACTTCTCATCATTCCCATCCCCTATCTCCTCCCACAAATGACTGTACGCCTGTAACTTTGTTGCTTGTATCCTTATGATTTATACTGACCGGTTGCTAATATCATTTGATTGCTTATTTGTACATGGACTATCATTAAATGTTGTACCTTATTAATTTAATTTAATTTAATTTAATTTATTCAATTTATAAGCTGTCCATCTCCAGACAGACTTTGGGCGGTGTACAACAATAAAACAGCATACAATAATTAAAAATCCCAACATTAAAAGACATTCATCCATCTGGCATTCATCAGTTCTGGTCGGAGCAGAGAGCTGTTGCTCAACGGCCCCAGGCCTGCCGGCAAAGCTATGTTTTTAAGGCCTTTTGGAAGAGAGAGTTGGTTCCAGAGAGCTGGAACCACCACAGAGAAGACCTTCCCCACAGCCCCACAAGTCAGCATTGCTTGGGGGTGGAATCCCCTCTCCAGTCATGCTAGCTCAGGAATTGGAGTTAAAGTCCACAAGTCTTAAAGTTTACACAAGCACATATAGTGAGTCTACCAATTTGTTTTTAGTTACATATTACAAACCAAGAGGCTCTTACAAGCCAAGAGACCTAAGAGGAAAGTTTGTGAAAGAAACCTGAGAGGAAACTAGAGAAAGAGGACTGGAAGATACAGACCAATTACTCCTTTCCAAACTATTGATATCTAAGTAACTGAAACAGGCTACAGTGTTATATACATTTGGAAAGAGATCCATAAAATATCTAATGGAATCCAAAATGATGGACAGGCTGCAACTGCTAGAACGAACTCTCCCATAATTTAAAGAGGTTTTTTCTTTTCCTTCACATTTTTAATTCACTTTTGACCCATTTCTAACCTATATCTGATTTTTTTACATGATCACACATAGTGAGGCTACTAATTTGTTTTTAGCTACCGTACATTTTACAAGCCAAGAGGCCTCTTACAAGACTGAGAGATCAACAACCAAGAAACCACCATCTCCTTACCTCATTCCCATCACACATTCATAAAGAAATAGAATTCCTTCTCGCTGATGTGGGCGAAGATGGCTTGTAATGTAAGGGTCTACAACCACATCCACAACAGGCAAATGTGACTTGTTAAACAATCGCTGGTGACTTGGGCACGGATATGGCATAACTAAGGAATCTTAAATTTCAAACATAGGCAGTGTCAGTGCAAAAGTATTAGTTTATAGAAAAAGCAAACAATTTTCTAGGTGAAAGTAAAAAAAATTTTTTTTTGACAAATTCAAACCAAAATACAGTGGTACCCCTAGATACGAGCATAATTCGTTCCATAAGGGAGCTTGTATCTCGAGGCAACTCGTATCTGGAACAAATAACTTTTTTCCCCTCCGAGATAACCAAAAGCAAGGATTCTTGCGCCACCTAGTGGACGCTCGGCTCATATCCCAAATTTGAGCTCGGGACTAGAACAGAAATGTCTCTCCCCTCGTGGCTCGTATCTTGAAATACTCGCATGTAGAGCAGCTCGTATCTAGAGGTACTACTGTACTCAAATAATCCTATCTTTTTAAACCTCAAATTGGCATAGTTAATACACAATTAGCAGTGTCATATAAACTGTCTTATCTAAGATGTTTATTATTAAACAAAGAGAAAAAACTTATAATTCTAAAATACATGGTGATATTTGTTAAAAAAATTAAGAAAAAATCAACAAAATGACACTTTGCTTCACTGGGTTATTCACTTTATTTAGAAGAGGGTAGAACAGAGATATACAGATTAATGCAGATAAACTGAAAAATAAATCCTTACTTGGAGCTAATGGATCATGACGTGGTTTACAGTTCGACCAATTTTCTTTAGTATTGGATTTGGAAACATTTTTGCAAGGGTTACAAAACTGCTTTGCAGAAGCAACTGGGGAATTCCAAATTTCTTCTGTGGCCTCCAGACCAGACAGAAAACACTTGCCACTTTTAAAGTCTTCTTCCAATATCACACCCATCACTTCAATTTCTTTGCTTCCAATCATCAGACTCTGACCTTCAGTGAGATTGTCTAAGACTCTGACCTGATATCCAGTGCCTAAGAAAAATGATAAAGATTATGTGGAAATGTATGGATATAAATCAAGAAGAGAAGTAACTTATAACTAAGGAGAAATTTCCTGACAATTAGAACAGTTGATCAGTAGAATGGCTTGCCTCCAGAAGTTGTAAATGCTCCAACACTGGAAGTTTTAAAGAAGATGTTGGATAACCATTTGTTTGAAGTAGTATAGGGTCTCCAGCCCAAGCAGAGGGTTGGACTAGAAGACCTCCAAGGTCCCTTCCAACTCTGTTATCATTATTATTAAATAAATAAAGAATACATTTGGTCAAGTAAATCTTACAGTTTTAAGAAAAAGAGACATTATGGCCGTACTGTCCAAGAAATAAGGCCAATCCTTTCAACCAAAAAGCTGAATACCGATAGTTTATATTTATGACACAGTGTCTTTAAATAAAAACATTAAACAGCTGCATAAGTTTTTGAAAGACATAATTAATATCCTCAACATAGCTTCTTTATTTTTCTGGTGCAGTATCACTTTAAACAAAGGTAAACATTAGCTCCATTTGATGCCAAAACATCCACCGCTCCAAAATACGCATTGCATGCTAGACGCTTTCCAGGGAACTAGTACTCATGAAGGCTGGGAGGGAAGACAATTTCTAACCCAAAATTCACAAACACATTCCTGAAAATATCTTACACCCTCATTTACTTCCCTAACTTATCCAATCCTGCTAGGCAATAGGAACAAAAGAGCTTGATTAACAAGTTAATGAGTAACGCATGAAAGCTATCCCTTGTTGCTAAGCAATAAAGTACGGAAAATGGTTGATCTCCCTTTTATTTATAATTGTGTTAGCAGCCACAATTATTATTTTTCTGAAAACAAAGAATTCTACAATGCCTTAGAGACAAACACATTTATGTAGGGAATGGGCCATTATGCTTATTGCACAAGCATGTAAGTTTTGATTGAAATGTTAGAGACTGTCGTTTATTTGGTAATCATTGCTACCTAACAATACTTTGTACAGCTGCCTCCCACTCACTACCCTTCTAGAATAATAATGCTATTCAGATATAATTTGTTTGGATACTGTTGACTCCTAGTAAGTTGGTCTGAGAGAGTGACTGGTCCAAAGTCAACCATCTGGCTTTCATGGCTAAGGTGGGACTAGAACTCCTACCTTAGCCGTAGCCACCTAGAGTCCCTAGGGCAGTGATGGTGAACCTTTCTTTCCTCAGGTACCAAAAGAGTGTGCGTGTGCGCTATCACGCATGTGTGAGTGCCCACATCCATAATTCAATGCCTGGGAAGGGTAAAAACAGCTTTCCCCACCCCCCGGAGGCCCTCTGGACATAGTTCCCTCTAAGCTGAGCAGTGAGCAATCGCTCACTTAAAAATCATCATCAACTCAGAGTTTTCCAAACCTGCCCAGAAGCCGAGAGGGAAAGAGTGAGAGGGAAGGAGAGAGAGAGGAAGAGAGGAAGAGAGAGAAACAGATAGAAAAAAGAGAGGAAGGAAAAGAGAAAGAAAAAGAATGGGAGTAAGGAAGAGAGAAAGAAAATCAAAATCTAGTTTGAAACTAGCTCAACTATTTAAGTGGCATTTTGATATTGATAGAGTTGCCCTATTATGAGCTCACTGTTATAGACACACAGTACAGTATTTTATTTTGAAATTCTCTGAGGCAAAACAGGGTGGGTTTTTTGTTTGTTTGTTTGTTTATTATTTCTGTGCCGCCCAGTCCCGAAGGGACTGCCGCTCAGACACTATACTTTTCCGCCCACCCCCCCCAAAAAATTAGAGGGAACACTGCCTCTGGAGGCTGGAAATGGCCCATTTCCCAACTTCTGGTGGGCCCAGTAGGCTCGTGTTTTGCCCTCCACAGGCTCCAAAGGCTTCCCTGGAGGCAGGGGAGGGTAAAAACGCCCTCCCCCATCCCCCCGGAGGCTCTCTGGAAGCCAAAAAGGCCCTCCCAGAGCCTCTGTGCAAGCCAAAAATCAGTGTGTTGGCATACACAAGGATGTTGGAGCTGAGCTAGGGTAACGGCTCGCGTGCCAGCAGATATGGCTCCGCATGCCACCTGTGGCACCCGTGCCATAGGTTTGCCATCACTGCTCTAGGGAGTTGGGTAGCATACAAACTGAATAAAATAAAATAAATAAACTCACAATCTCCAGCTTTCTAGATCGATGCCTTAACTACTAGACAAAACTGGCTCTGTATATGCCCCCCACACACACACACACAATTTGTCAACTGAGAATTGAACTTACTACTTTACTAGATAAAAGGTTATGTCAAAAGGCTGGTGCTATAAATAAATGGCTTCAAGCTAGGCCTTCTTGCAAACTTTCTTGCACATTGTTGTGAAGGAGGTAAACCTTTACAAAAAATGTTTAACTATATAATAAATCATTTGCAGTTTCACTGAACACATGCGGGCTAGTTTTCACCCCTATGAACTGGAATTAACTTGCAAGTAGATAAATGTAGGGAAGTGTCTTGTAGATATGGCAGGTATTAAATTCCATTATTTGTCAGAAACTTTCTTAAAAGGGTAGAACATAACATAGAAACATAGAAGTCTGATGGCAGAAAAAGACCTCATGGTCCATCTAGTCTGCCCTTATACTATTTCCTGTATTTTCTCTTAGGATGGATATATGTTTATCCCAGGCATGTTTAAATTCAGTTACTGTGGATTTACCAACTACGTCTGCTGGAAGTTTGTTCCAAGGATCTACTACTCTTTCAGTAAAATAATATTTTCTCATGTTGCTTTTGATCTTTCCCCCAACTAACTTCAGATTGTGTCCCCTTGTTCTTATGTTCACTTTCCTATTAAAAACACTTCCCTCCTGGACCTTATGCGGGACATGATCAAAACATTTAAATATGTTAAAGGGTTAAATAAGGTTCAGGAGGGAAGTGTTTTTAATAGGAAAGTGAACACAAGAACAAGGGGACACAATCTGAAGTTAGTTGGGGGAATTATCAAAGGCAACATGAGAAAATATTATTTTACTGAAAGAGTAGTAGATCCTTGGAACAAACTTCCAGCAGACGTGGTTGGTAAATCCACAGTAACTGAATTTAAACATGCCTGGGATAAACATATATCCATCCTAAGATAAAATACAGGAAATAGTATAAGGGCAGACTAGATGGACCATGAGTTCTTTTTCTGCCGTCAGTCTTCTATGTTTCTATGTTTCTATTTAACCCTTTAACATATTTAAATGTTAACTAGACTGAAACAGAGTTTGTATAGGTAATGGAAGGAGAAAAACAAGTAGTAAAGTAATATTGCAAATATAGAATGACATTCTGAATATGGGAGTTTTCAAGGTTTTATATTAAGGGTTTTAAATTGTTTTTAACTATTGGATTTGTACTGTGTTCTGTTGTTGTGAGCCGCTCCAAGTATCCGGAGACGGGCGGCATACAAATCTAATTAATAATAATAATAATAATAATAATAATAATAATAATAATATCTGATAGCAGTAGTGGGTTCCTGCCGGTACGGCTAATTGCACACAGCTCCACGGCTCTGGCACGTGAGCGTGGGTTTGAGCGCAATTTTGCTTCCTGCACCTGTACAGGTAGCAAAATCTCGCATGGGGACACATGGAGCTGTGTGCAATTAGCTGTACTTTAAAAAATATATATACAGTATATTTTTATTGAATATATACATTAAAAACAGGGTACAGAAAAGCAAAAGGGATATATATAATATACATTCTAACATTTATAATTTACTTATATAGTACACGTAGGTGGGGAGGGAGAAAAGAAGAAAAGTAGGGGATTGGGGAAGAAGGGAAAGAGATATAAGGGGAAGGGGGATAGGAAATTGGAGCAAAAGAGGAGTGGTAAGAAGAGAAGGCCAGCGTTAGAGCTGGGGCTTTCATGCTTTGCGGCCTGGGGAATTCTGGGAGTTGAAGTCCAAATATCTTCAAGTTGCCAAGGTTGGGAAACACTGATCTAGACAATAGCTATAATAGTTGAAGATAATAATAATTGAACACCTCTAGAGGATATAAATATGGCCTCATTCACAAATTAGCCATGACAAAACTAAATACACACGTTCCAATTAGCTGATATGGCTAGGTAATATTCTAACTATCTACCAATAGACAGATTATTCCTTCATAAACTCATAGAATCTTAAGAACTGGAAGGATAATTTGGACCTCTGAATTCATTTCCTGGGCTATTCAACCTCCTTTTATATAACCCTTCAAGGTGTGGCTTCCAGTCATCAAATAGTATCATTTTCTTCCTTTGGTGAATGTTATGCAACAATATTTCTTCCAATATACTACAACCAACCAATACTTTTTATTTCATTCTCACCTCTTCCAATGTTCTTGCCTTCCATGTCCTTGAGCATCACGGACTTTCCTTTCACTATAAGGACAGCATCACCTTCCCACTTCTTGTGCTTTTTCTTTGAAGCTTTGCACCACACAACACTGAAATATTTGGTAAGGCAGGTGGGCTCCTCTGGGTGTCCTGCTTTTTCTGTGGCTGCGGGCTCTGTAAGAATGAAGACACACAGAAGGTCTCTGAATTGCAGGCTGCCCCCCAGGTATGCAAACTGAAAGGCAGTTGAACAGACCAAGAAAGCTTTTTTACATTTATTCCTTCCTGCACGGATCAGGAGAGCAGACGGAAACATGTCTAAAAGAACTTACCTAAAAACATCAGTAACAGAAACGCCTTGTCATACAAACTTTTCGAGATACAAACCTGGGGTTTAAGATTTTTTTGCCTCTTCTTACAAACTATTTTCACCTTACAAACCCACCGCCGCTGCTGGGATGCACCACCTCCGGAATTCTGTTGCCAGTTAAACACCTGTTTTTGCGCTGCTGGGATTCCCCTGAGGCTCCCCTCTATGGGAAACCCCACCTCTGGACTTCCGTGTTTTTGTGATGCTGCAGGGGAATCCCAGCAGGGGAATCCCAGCAGCGCAAAAACGGGCACTTCGCTGGCAATGGAAGTCCGGAGGTGGGGTTTCCCAGCGAGGGGAGCCTCAGTGAAATTGCAGCATTGCAAAAATAGAGAGGTCCGGAAGTGGGGTTTCGAGGACTTTGGTGTTTTTGTGATGCTGCAATTTCACTGATGCTCCCTTCACTGGGAAACCCCACTTCCGGACTTCCGTTGTCAGTGAAGTGCTCATTTTTGCGCTGCTGGGATTCCCCTGCTGGGATTTCCCTGCAGCATCACAAAAACACGGAAGTCCAGAGGTGGGGTTTCCTATGGAGAGGAACCTCAGGAGAATCCCAGCAGCACAAAAACGGGCACTTCGGCTGGCAAAAGGGGTGAGTTTTGGGCTTGCACACATTAATCACTTTTCCATTGATTCATATGGGAAACATTGTTTTGTCTTACAAACTTTTCACCTTAAGAACCTCATCCCAGAACCAATTAAGTTTATCACTGTATGTTTATTTAAATATTTATTTTTGTATATTACTCAACCTCATAAACAGATCACAAAAGCACTGGTTCCTGCTATCTACTCATGAGGAGTCATTGTCAGGAGTATATGTGGGCAACCTCGTGATCTCTCCTCTTTGCGGAGAAGTTTTCCTGCACAAATACTGCATCCCACCATTGATCTCAGCCATAAGTTGCCTCCATTTCTTCAGGGTTATTTTCAATTCACCATGTCCTCAATGGTTGCCATCAAGAATGATTTTTCTTCTCCAGTCATCTGGCATGTCATCAGTTCCTCAAGGGTTTTCAAAAACAATATAAAATGGCTCATCTAAATTCTCAGCTATATTATAATACATCCCAATGCATTTTTCTGAGATTTAAATTCACTTTATGAAGCAATGTTTTTTTATAAAGAACAGTAGTTATCAACCTGGGGGTCAGGACCCCTATGGGGGTCGAACGACCGTTTCACAGGGGTCACCTAAGACCATAGAAAAAAACAAATTTCCCATGATGTTAGGAACTAAAGCTTCTATCTATCTATCTATCTATCTATCTATCTATCTATCTATCTATCTATCTATCTATCTATCTATCTATCTATTGGATTTGTATGCCGCCCCACTCCGCAGACTCGGGGCGGCTAACAACAATGATAAAAAACAACATGTAACCATCCAATTTAATAAAACAACTAAAACCCCTTATTATAAAAACCAAAAATACACACAAACATACCATGCATAACTTGTAATGGCCTAGGGGAAGGAATATCTTAACTCCCCCATGCCTGGCGACAAAGGTGGGTCTTGAGTAATTTGCGAAAGACAAGGAGGGTGGGAGCCATTCTAATCTCTGGGGGGAGTTGATTCCAGAGGGCCGGGGCCTCCACAGAGAAGGCTCTTCCCCTGGGGCCCGCCGAACAACATTGTTTGGTCAACGGGACCCAGAGAAGGCCAACTCTGTGGGATCTTATCGGCCGCTGGGATTCGTGCGGTAGAAGGCGGTTCCGGATGTATTCTGGCCCAATGCCATGTAGGGCTTTAAAGGTCATTACCAACACTTTGAATTGTGACTGGAAACCAATCGGCAGCCAGTGCAGGCCGCGGAGTGTTGCAGAAATGTGTTCTATGACACCTTGGAACATATTTTTACAATCTGACCAATCAGGCGTTTACAGTAGGGGTGTCCCTCTGACCTTCCTGCCAATCAGCTTAAAGTTCTATTGGGAGAATTGGCACTAGACTTATAGTTGGGGGTCACCACAACATGAGGAAATGTATTAAGGTTGAGAACTAATGATATAGAGTTTAAGAACCCAATTACACTTCCCTTTCTTTCTATAGTACACATAGGGGGAAGTTTTCTTGATGTCTCTATTTTTCATCTCCAATCTCCATTAAACCCTTCCTAATCAACTTCCCCTACTTAAGCCTAGGACACTTTTCTCAGTCCATCCAAAGTACAGTATCTCCTTCTTATGCCAGCAAACCAAATTTCTTTCATCAACACTATTTGACAGCCAATTATTCATATTCATGTTTTAAATCCACTTTTATGGAATAGAAGAAGGAATAACAATCACTCCTTAGCCAAAAGGTGGGATTGTTATTTATGGTTTTTAACATCCATGGGGATATCATTGCACACTGTGTTTTATAGTATGATTCCCAAAATAGATTAGCACAAAGGAACAACTAGGAATGAACTTGATAAGTCTTGGAAAGTATTCAATCACATCTCCAATCCTTATTTTTGTCAAGAAGTGCACTTTGTATGATTTTATGCCTTATGAAGAATTGCTTCCTTCTTTCCATGATCTAACAAATCTTCATTATCTTTCATCAATCATTCACTGTTCTAATCCTGTTTGCCCCCAGCTGAAAAATAGTATGGTTTCTTCGTAAGCAGGAACAGAAAAATGCAACAAGCATTGCAGGTCACAGCTGCAAACTTCTATCCATCTATCTTCATTTTGTCTAATGTTCCACTAGAATTTGTTTAAATTGATTTTTTCCCTTCTCAGGCTTTCAGCTAAAACTATCAATTTAAAGGGAAAGATGTTTGGAAAAATCTACTTTAAACTCTCCTGCTAAATTACAAACTCCTATTTGTTCTTACTGGTAGATTGCCACAATGCTGCCCAGGCTTTTCATGAAACATGGGCTGCAAAGTCATATTTTTTGACTGTCACAATCCTATCTTATAATTGAAAGTTTACAATTCAGTATGGGTTTTTGGTTTGTTTTATTGTAGCCTCACTTTGGGGTTTAATAGGAAGGCTAGAAAATCTATATTAAATAAATACATCTTCCAATTTGTACCAGACAGATTTTTTCTTCTTCTGAACACTTCAAAAAGAAGTTGAACTGATAACTGCAACTTAGGAACATGCCTTGTGTATAACCTATTGTCATATAATGCAGTGATTTTCAACCTTTTTTGAGCCGCGGCACATTTTTTACATTTACGAAACCCTGGGGCACATTGAGGGGGGGGGGGGGCCCTAAAAAAAGTTTGGACAAAAAAAATATCTCTCTCTTCCTCCCCTTCGCTCTATTTCTTTCTCCCTCCCTCTTTCTCTCCTGTCCTTCCTCTTTCTTTCTCTCTCTCTCCATCCCTCTATGTCTCTCTCTCTCTCTCCTTCCCTCCCTCTCTTTCTCTCTCTCTCTCTTTCTTTCTCTCTCTTTCTCTCTCTCTTTCTTTCTTTCTCTCGCTCTCTTGCTTTTTCTCTCTTGTTCTCTTTCTCTCTCTCTTGCTTTCTTTCTCTCTTGTTCTCTTTCTCTCTCACTCGCTCTTTCTCTCTCTTGCTTTCTTTCTCTCTTGTTCTCTTTCTCTCTCTCTTGCTTTCTTTCTCTCTTGTTCTCTTTCTCTCTCTCTCTCTCTCTCTCGCTCTTTCTCGCTCTTGCTTTCTCTCTCTCTTGCTTTCTTTCTTTCTCTCTCTCTTGCTTTCTTTCTCTCTGAGCTTCACAGCACACCTGACCATGTCTCGCGGCACACTGGTTGAAAAACAATGATATAATGGACATTGTAATTTGATTTCTTGCTTATCAGTTTTCCTTTCACAGTCTTAAGCACAGATAAGTTCCCAAAGCAATTCATGGGGATTTTGGCAAGCAAAGAGAATCACACTGAGTCAAATAAATCCTCTATGTATTTTTCAGGCGTTTTCCGAACATTATCTATATATTGTTATGAGAAGAAGAAAAGACAAACATGGGAGGGAAACCAAAATTGCAGAGGCAGCTCAAATTGGACTTTCGTTTCCTTTTCAAGCAACTGCTCCTTTAAAGAGCCCAATAATGTAGATTTTTAATTGCTATCTTCACTGTTTATTGTGATGCATGTTATTGCATTTTATTATAAATGGTAAACCATCTTAGAAAAGATATGTACTATATGCATAATGATAAGGCATAAAATAGCTTTCTTTTCTTTTTATAATTCAGATGTGAGTTTTTGTAAATCCAAAGAAATGACTAAAAGTTTAACTTAGTTGCATTCACAACTGATAAATAGGCCGTCAACAGTGGACAGGAAAAACAAATATTATGAATAATTGACGATGACTCTAAAGTGTGCAATAGGGTTGATATTCCTGGAGGCGTCTGCAATATGGTAAATGATTTAGCTTTACTAGATAAATGGTCAAAGCAATTGAAACTGCAGTTTAATGTTTCCAAATGTAAAATAATGCACTTGGGGAAAAGGAATCCTCAATCTGAATATTGTATTGGCATTCCTGTGTTAGCAAAAACTTCAGAAGAAAAGGATTTAGGGGTAGTGATTTCTGACAGTCTCAAAATGGGTGAACAGTGCAGTCAGGCGGTAGGGAAAGCAAGCAGGATGCTTGGCTGCATAGCTAGAGGTATAACAAGCAGGAAGAGGGAGATTGTGATCCCCTTATATAGAGCGCTGGTGAGATCACATTTGGAATACTGTGTTCAGTTCTGGAGACCTCACCTACAAAAAGATATTGACAAAATTGAACAGGTCCAAAGACGGGCTACAAGAATGGTGGAAGGTCTTAAGCATAAAACGTATCAGGAAAGACTTCATGAACTCAATCTATATAGTCTGGTGGACAGAAGGAAAAGGGGGGACATGATAGAAACATTTAAATATGTTAAAGGGTTAAATAAGGTCTAGGAGGGAAGTGTTTTTAATAGGATAGTGAACACAAGAACAAGGGGACACAATCTGAAGCTAGTTGGGGGAAAGATCAAAAGCAACATGAGAAAATATTATTTTACTGAAAGAGTAGTAGATCCTTGGAACAAACTTCCAGCAGACGTGGTAGATAAATCCACAGTAACAGATTTTAAACGTGCCTGGGATAAACATATATCCATCCTAAGATAAAATACAGAAAATAGTATAAGGGCAGACTAGATGGACCATGAGGTCTTTTTCTGCCGTCAGACTACTATGTTTCTATGTTTCTAATTAATATTAGCATTTAATTGTAGCATGCTCTTTGCAACCTATTTTAGATCAAGGTCATCACCCATAGCTGTCATTGCTTTATCACTTATAGCAAATATATTTTCTTGTTCATCACAAAGAAAATAATTTCTAGGAGACGCCCAAAAAAACCACACATCACAGCAGACATCTCTGCTATAGATCTAAAACAGACAATGCTGCAATAAGCTATTTAGATTACTGAAATATGGCTGCTTAAAATTCATGAGTATTAGAAAGATTTGACCCTTGTTATGCATTACACAGGAATGATTATTTTTAGACAAGCTGATGACATTCTTGAAAGGAAAAGATGTAATCCTTCCAAGCCATGTTATATAAACCCAATTTACATAAATGCAATCTACTCAATAATTCAAGCAGGACAAAAACATGAGAGATCAAATTTAATAGGGACTGCGTAACTAGTTATACGTATTAAATACATATACGTATTATGCAGATAGACTTATGATCATGATTACTTCATTGCATTTTAACAGCAGCATCTCTAGAGTTAAGTAAATAAAACAATACCCTGTTTCCCCAAAAATAAGTCTCCCCCGAAAGTAAGACATAGGAGAGGTTTCGTAGAATTGCCTAATATAAGGCATTCCCTGAAAGTCAGACGTAGGAGACGTTTCGTTTCGCAGCATTCCTGAACAGAACATATATACCGTGTTTCCCCGATAGTAAGCCAGTGTCTTACTTTCTTTTTACCCCCAAAAGCCCCCCTATGTCTTACTTTCGGGGTATGTCTTACATTGGAAAAAAATTGAAAGGGTCCTTTTAGCGGCAAAGGATTTCCCTCGGTGCACGCGTGGAGCCGCAGACGCGTGTCGGGGAAGCGTGTGTCTGGAGGGGAGGAGCCGCTCTGCGCAGTTGGGCAGCCCCACCTGCCTAACTGGACCGACGAACGCTGAACGTGGTGCAATAACAGCCCAGCTACTCTAACCTCCCGCAACTAGCGCATCAAAGTTTTGCATCTCTACTTTGGGTCGCGTGCTTATGCTTGTGTTTAAAGGGAAAGAACTTAGTATTGCTATCGGAATTCTCTCGACGGGGAAGGAGGCTGAACCGCAGATATAACTTTGGGAAGAAGGTGCAAGGAATCGCGTGGGGGGGGGATAGCGGCAGTGGTTTGGATTAAGCGATCGTAATCCCCCAAAAGGACGAACTCCAGCCTCGGAAGGCTGATGAACCGATGGCTATGAAATTAAGGCTTTTCTTTGAGAGAGAGAGAGAGAGTGGGGGATAGTCGTCGTCGTCGCGCTAAAGACCAGGGCAGAGAAAGCGCGAGCTGCATGCGGGAGAAGCGGAGGAGGAATCAGGCAAGCCGAATGGGAATCCCTCCCCTGCCCTCCCTCGCTCCATTCCCCGCCAGCAACTCTTCCGCAAACCCACCTCTACATCCTTGCTCTGCAAGTGCCGAGACAGGCGGACCACATTGCAAAGGGCTGCCTCTCCTGCTGCCGCTGCTATTGGTAATGCCCGGGGCTGTAAGCAAAACCCGGACTCACACAGAACAGGCTCCCATTCGGCTTGCCTGATTCCTCCTCCGCTTCTCCCGCATGCAGCTCGCGCTTTCTCTGCCCTGGTCTTTAGCGCTCCGACGACGACTATCCCCCACTCTCTCTCTCGAGGGAAATCCTTTGTGCCTTGCCGCCGAGCTCTCCCACCTGCTCGGCGGGTCATCGGGCTCCCCCCCCCGCAATACCCCCGTGTTTCCCCGAAAGTAAGACATATGTCTTACTTTCGGGGTATGGCTTATATTAGCCGACCCCCCTGAAACCCCCCATATGTCTTACAATCGGGGGGGTCTTACTATCGGGGAAACACGGTAACACTGCTGTCCATAAATTGCATGCCAAAATGCTGCATCAATCAGATTTAAAACACATCCAACGCGGTAGTAGTACATAATGGTACGGCAGTAGTAAGAAATTCTTGATAGGAGTCACAGTTTGTCTGGTTATGCTGGTTTGTGATGACAACTACTGTACAGTATATAATAAATGTTCTTTTTTTTTGTTCAGCAATAAATGTGAATTCTTCTTCATTGAAAAAAAAATAAGACATCCCCTAAAAATAAGATGTAGCACATCTTTGGGAGCAAAAATTAATATAAGGCGCTGTCTTATTTTCGGGAAAACAGGGTATACAGTGATACCTCATCTTACAAACGCCTCGTCATACAAACTTTTCGAGATACAAACCTGGGGTTTAAGATTTTTTTGCCTCTTCTTACAAACTATTTTCACCTTACAAACCCACCGCCGCCGCTGGGATGCCCCACCTCCGGACTTCCGTTGCCAGCGAAGCACCCGTTTTTGCGCTGCTGGGATTCCCCTGAGGCTCCCCTCCATGGGAAACCCTACCTCCGGACTTCTGTTGCCAGCGAAGCACTTGTCTTTGCGATGCTGGGATTCCCCTGCTTTGATTCCCCTGCAGCATCGCAAAAACACAGAAGTCCGGAGGTGGGGTTTCCCATGGAGGGGAACCTCAGGCGAATCCCAGCAGCACAAAAACTGGCGCTTCAGCTGGCAAAAGGGGTGAATTTTGGGCTTGCATGCATTAATTGCTTTTCCATTGATTCCTATGGGAAACATTGTTTCGTCTTACAAACTTTTCACCTTAAGAACCTCGTCCCGGAACCAATTAAGTTTGTAAGACAAGGTATCACTGTATATGCAAATGTTACTTAACTATTTATTTATTTATTTATTTATTTATTTATTATTTATTTGGATTTATATGCCGCCTTAACATGCAACTTGCTTAAATATCATGCATTAAATAAAGGGTATTATTTATTTATTAAATCTATACATAGTGTAACTTCATCCCACAACTGGAAATTGGGTGGGATCATCCGCTGCCATGGGATGAAGTACCATCAGTACACTAATGATATTCAGTGACTATATCTCCATCCCAGATGACCCAATGATAACATCACTGTTTTCTCGGAGTGCCTGGAGACTGTGTGGGATCAGGATGGGGGATAACCAGCTCTGGCTGAACCCTGTTAAGACCAAGTGACTTTGAGTTGTGGAACTGGGCGAAACTGGGTTGTGTGGGTCTCCTAACCATATCTGCCACGTACTTGTCAAACAGTATTTGTGAGTGCAGGAAAAACCCCAGATTGTGCATCAAGTCTGAGTAGTGTAAGCCAAACTAAAGATGTTAAAGTCCTGGGACTTTGAGTTGTGGAACTCAAAGTTCCAGGACTTTAACATCTTTAGTTTTAGAAGAGCTTGCACGACCCAAACAGACTTAATGCAAAACCTGGGGGGTTTCCTGCACTCACAAACACTGGTTCATGTTGTGTTTCAGTTGAGCCTTTCCTGGGTTGGGACCCCCTGTGCACAGCCAGCCAAACTTTAGTCATCTCACAGTTGGATTTTTGCAATATAATCTACATGAGGCTACTCATGATGACTATGCAAAACTTCACCTGATGCAGAATGCAGCTGTTCAAAGAGTTCTCGGGGGGGGGGGCTAGGGGGGCCCACATTATGCTGCTCTCCCACAAACAGCACTAGGTGCTAGTTTGCTTCCAGGTCCAATTCAAGATGTTGGTTATCACTTTTAAAACCTTCATGGCATTGATCTAAAGCAGCGATGGCTAAACTTTTGGCACTGAGTGCCGAAACTGGAGCATACGCGCACATATCAGAGCACTGGAACCTGAAAGACAGCAGCTGACAACGGCACAGGTTCCCACATTGAGGGCTCTGTGTGCCACCTCTGGCCATAAGTTCACCATCACGGGTCTAGAGTATCTGATAAACTGGCTCATCCCTGGCATTGGTCCAGAATACTTGAGAAACTGGTTCATCTCCATAGGGACCACCCCACTCCATCCACACCGGCAGAAAAAGCAAGCTGTGAACCTCCCATTTAGCTAATCATTTTTAATCGATTTTTCAATGTGTAGATTTTATTTATTAAACTTTTATATAATGTTTTATTTATATGACTGTAAGTGTCGCTTCGGTGAGATGGGTGGCATACAAGTTTATGAATGGGTGACATTCAAGTTTATAAATATGTACATACAGTACATACAGTACATACAGTACATACATACATACATACATACATACATACATACATGTTTTAACCAGTCCTTTTTCCTGAGGCTCATATGCATGTTCATAGCACACATGAGGCTAGACGCTCATTTGAACAATTAACAATTGTCAAAACAATTATCAGAATTGTATGTCATAACAATCCTGGGGAAAGGAGTAGCTGCTTTAAAGTACTGTAGGCAGATGCTATATTCCCAATCAGAAGCAATTTTGAAGATAAAATTCAAAGTCTGGTTAACGTACACTTTCAGTAACACACCTGTGTCACGTGTGATTAAAAAACTTTTTTTTTTTTAATTCTTACTCAGTTCTCTGAGTTTCATTACCTACTCACTATAACAGCAACAACCAGGGACAAATAGGAGATATCATCAAATAGGAGATATCACTAAAGGTGATAATTAAGATTAAAAGACGCAGAAAAACACAGAACTATGCTAATGGAAATTTTAAAATAATGCTATGGAACTGGAACCTTCAACAGAATGAATGTGACAGATAGAAAATAAAATATCAATATTTGGGATGAAATTAAGTGAAGAAATATCGGAAGCAACAATTTAGAGATCAGTGAAGGAATGAAAGGGGAATATTTAAAGATAGAATTGAAATTAGTGATAGAAATGTTAGTGCTCAAGAAAAAAAATGTATGAAAAGTAAGGAGTATATCCTATAACATTGTGATTCAGTTGGTATAACTGGAGAATATAAAATATGTAAATAAGAAAAATATGTGATATCTCCTGGATTGTTTAGTGTATTTATAGATAAATGTATTATGTAAAAAAAAACACTAGACGATCCATTATCCATTTGATCATAATTTCAAAGAAATTTTCTTAAACAGAGAAACAAAATGACTTATAGAGAGGCAATACAGCAGTGGGAGTGACTTCCGACTTTCTGCAGGTTTCCCCATTGACTTTCTTTGTAAGAAGCAGACAGAGCTATGGAAATGGCAAGTACATGACTGTAGGTCGGTGGTCTCCATCCTTTCCGGTTTGGCGGACCAGCAACGAGGGGGAAAGGAGGGGGAGGATGTTCTGTGTGAGTGGAAGGCATTTGTAGCTTGTGACGTGTGGGCGTGCTTGCGCTAGCGCCCGCCGCTCATGTAAGTGGAGCTTTGCACAGGAGCACAAGCATCCAGTTTCAAATAGATTGCAGCCTGAGGTTTGGGGACCCCTGGTGTAGATGTGGTGTAGCAACAAGCAGCCACAACCTTTGCCAAATTTCAATTCCATATTTCTCCATCACTCCACGGACTATATTGGCTGTGGACTAGTTTCCGTACACAATTCAAAGTGTTGGTTATGACCTATAAAGCCCTACATGGCATTGGACCAGATTATCTCCGGGACCGCCTTCTGCCGCATGAATTCCAGCAACCAGTTAGGTCCCACAAAGTCGGCCTTCTCCAGGTCCCGTCAACTAGACAAGGTCATTTGGCGGGACCTAGGGGAGGAGCCTTCTCTGTGGCAGAGATTCACAAAGCCCCCAACCTCATCGCCTTGCATAAAAGCTTAAACACCTATTTATGCCGCCAGGCTTTGGGCCATTAGACCTTAACACCCTGGCCAACGAGTGTAGTATGTTTTGCTGTGTGAATGGTAATGAATGATTTTAAATTTAGTGTTTTTTAAAGCTCTTTAGTTATATTAATTGGATTTTTTAGATATGTATATGATATATTGTTTTTGATGTGTTGTGAGGCGCCCCAAGTTCTCAGAGGGGCGGCATACAAATCCAATTAATAAAATAATAAATAAATAAATTCCATGTGAGTCATGGATTCCAGATTTTGGATGCATTCTTTAAGCTAGTCCATTTGAGATACATTAATTCAAATATTGTTGCCTTACTGTTTCGCCCAATTGAAGGCTACAAACAATCCAACAAGGTTTTAGCGATATAAAGATGGTTTGTGGTGGATTGTAAAGATAAACATTGTTGGAGTTTTTATGGAAGTGATGTTGTGTTAGCTGAAATACTACATAATATGTCATGAAAGTTATATGGATTGTATGACACGATGAGTATTTTGGATATGAATTTTAATATAGAAAAGCTAGCTTAGCTTAGAGAAATAGAAGTTGCATTAATAATCACAAGTTATAAATGGCAAATATTGATTTAATGAGTACTATGTGGTTTGCTACAAGGAATATTTGTCAAAAGAAGCAGAAATGACTATAAGAGTATGCTTCTTCTAACTCCTTTGTTACATAATAGAGTTGGGTACGTCATGAGAAACATAAAGATTGAATGCAGTAGGCAAGGGGGAATTAAATGGAGAAAAACAATTATTAGACTGTGAATTGAGTAAGAACATCCATATAAAAATAAGTATTCTGAGATGGTTGGTCAAAGATAATGAATTAAGGTCCAATTGTGAAAAGATACTGTACATGAAAAAAGAGTGAATGAATTGAAAGGAAGAATAAGAATGAGAAAGCTATTAGACGGAATTCAATAAAAGATCTTGAGTAAGACTGGGGCAAGAAATTCAAGAAACAAAGGCAATGTGTAAACATTGGATGGGCATGGGGAAAATGTTCTAATCCCAAGAAATAAGGAGAGATATAGTGAACAGAGCTGGAATAATTTTTAGTTTACTTTTTCTTGTTTATAGTACAGTGATACCTCTACCTAAAAACGCCTCTATGAACTTTTCTAGATAAGAACCAGGTGTTCAAGATTATTTAGCCTCTTCTTAAGAACCATTTTCTACTTAAGAACCCAAGCCCGGAAAAATTTCCCAGGAAATTTGAGAGCGGCACGAAGGCCCGGCTAGTTTTCTGCCATTCCCCCTGGGTTTCTCTCTCTGGTGCAGTGTATGGGAGGCAGCCTCACGTCGGGTGTATGGGAGGTGTGATTTCATTACAAGGAATAACAATAATTACTTGCGGGACTGTATGGGAGGTGTGATTTCATTACAAGTAGCCAAAACAACAAAATTCATCCGGAAAAAAAAATACTATTATCATCAAGTTTGGGGAGGGAGGGGAATCAATTTTGCTGATGATTTCAGAGTTTCCGATCAAACGAGAGCAAAGGACAATAATGAATAAATATGCTAAGTGAGTACAGAATTATAATTATTTGTTGGGTTGAAAAATGGCAAGCTCTGTGCAACAAAATGGAAAAGGTGGAATTCTGAATTAACCAATTACATATTTTTTTTAAAATTAATGGAATACTCTATTTCCGTGATGGCGAACTTGTGGCATGCAGAGCCATATCTGAGGGCATGTGAGCTATTGCTGTCATCTCCAGCGCGCATGTGTGTGGTGGCCAGCTGATTTTTCAGCCTTCCAAAGATGTTAGAGGAAGGGAGGAATAACAATAATTACTTGCGGGACTGCCTTCTGCCATATGAATCCCAGCGACCAGTTAGGTCCCACAGAGTTATCTTTCTCCAGGTCCGTCAACCAATGTCGTTTGGCGGGACCAAGGGGAAAAGCCTTCCCTGTGGAGGCCCCAGCCCTCTGGAATCAGCTCCCCCTAGAGATTCGCACTGCCTCCAATCTCCTTGCCTTTCACAAGAGTCTTAAGACTCACTTATGTCGCCAGGCTTGGGGTAATTAGATCTTGCCCCCCTGGCCAATAAATGTGATGTATGGCTGTGATTTGAATTTGTTTGATTGATTTTTAATATATCGGGTTTTTAGCTTATGTAATTTTTTATTAATTAGATTTGTCTTTGTAGTTACTGTTTTATAGTATATGCTGTGAGCCGCCCCGAGTCTTTGAAGAGGGACAGCATACAAATCTAATTAATAATAATAATAATAATAATAATAATAAGAAGAAGAAGAAGAAGAAGAAGAAGAAGAAGAAGAAGAAGAAGAAGAAGAGGAAGAAGAGGAGGAAGAAGAGGAAGAAGAGGAAGAAAGTAGTGGCAAGCACATCCAAAGTGATGTCTCGTAACCCTACTCTACCGCCTGGGGAGAAAGAAGTTAAAGAAGCAATGGCAATTCCACCTGTGTACATGACTAAGCTAGCAACAATAAAGCTAATTAAAAGAGGGAAGATAGGGTGTGGGCCTGTGACGCGGGCAATGAACAAATTGAGCAGCATTATATAAACCAACTATATCTTCAATGGGAATTTTGATACTCTGATGACATTAGTTGAGAACTAACGAAAGCTTAGTAATTTTAGTAGTTTTTAATAAATTTTAAATGTTCTGGAGATTGTGATGGCTGTTGCTTCTTCATTTCTAAATACACCTGGAACTCGCATTTTTAGAACAATTCTTGAAATGTATGTACATATGTATGTATAACATTTCTCATCATGAATTGTATGTACCAATTCCACATTATATCAGCTGACCACCCAAGCAAAATGGCAATAATCCTTTTTAAGACATGTTATGATAACCTGCAGCTCCCTCCAGAATTCAGATGGATTATACACTGGTGGCTGTGCACAGATGTCAGGTATAAACTAACCCTGAAAATACAGAGCGCTGTCTAGATGTAAAAAGATGCTTTTCCTGGTAGCATAAGGCCATACTAAAATACTAGTTACCATTGTCTTATAAAAGAAAGAAAAATGACTAGTCTTTTTCTCCACTTTGCATATATTTATTTACCCACAAATAAATATTTTAAACAGGTACCTAAGAATTGTTCCCAGAAAAAAAATTGAAAAAAAAAATTAAACAGATTTTTTTTACAATAGCTTCATAAATCAAGAATGGCTTTTACTAATAGTATTAAGATCACACGATTTCAAAAAAAAGAATTATTTTTAAAGTCTTAGATGAGGCTTTTCTTGAGATCTGAACATTTGGGAAAACTGTCCTTTGACTTCTTGCAAACATAAACAAAATCTAAAATAATAAAAAAAACCAAATTATTTTGTCCTTTCCACTTCCAATCCATCCAAATAAAGTAACTGATCTTTTCTAGTCAAACACAGAATAAGTACAATTTTACGTAGCAAGATTGCTTTATATTCAGAGACTGTTGAATTCAGGAAGATCACGACGTAACCGTATTGCCTTTAATTTCTCTACTTTAATTTTTGCTCTCAAAAGTTCTTCTTCCAGCTGCTGTCTCCTTTTCAACCCATCCCTTTTTTCTTGGATATAGAGGCCAATTTTCCTTTGATTTTCTAAAATTATGTGATGTTCTTCTTTCAGCATTTGCAACATTTGTGGATCATACCCTCCACATGCCGGCCTAAACCGTTCTCCACTTTCGAGCCTAAAAAACTCATCTCGCCTGGGGATAGGCGATGGAGATAGCATTCTTATATCCACAGAAGACAGGGAAGTTGATGGAGATCTCTCCATGACATGGACCATATGTTGCTGATCTCTTTGTTCCAAGTTATCCTCCTGTGCTTGCAATTCAAGTATTAATGAAGGCGGTGGCTTCACATCCTCTTCTTCTGGATCCAGTTCCAGTGTGATGGCAGTAGGGTGGGCCTCCAACGCTAGCTGGGGAGAACTTGTAGTAGCAACTGTTTCTTTTACCAGGGGAGCACTAAAAAAGAATAATAGTTTAGGCATTAGAGTCTTCTCTAGCCACAAAGACTGTAGACACAAAATAGCATTAACTGACATTACTGGGTCCATAAAATCTAAATAGGCAAACATTAGTAATTGAGTAAAAAAAGACTACTTGGAAACTACTACTGGGCAACTGAAAACTTTTCACAAGAAGGCAATGGCAAATACTACTGTAATTTAGATTTTTACTAAAAAAAAACCTACATAAAGGTGTCTTTATAATTACCAAGAATCAAGCTCAAATCAAGAGAGTTGAATTTTTAAAATCAGCCTCTGACCTATTTGTACTTTATGCTCCGCGAGCTGCACTGGCTTCCTATTAGTCTCCGGGCACAATTCAAGGTGTTGGTTATTATAAAGCCCTACATGACTCAGGGCCAGACTTTTTACGGAACTGTCTCCTGCCGCATACCTCCCAGAGACCAATAAGAGCACACAGAGTTGGCCTCCTCCGGGTCCTGTCAACTAAGCAATGCAGGTGGCCACACTGGCTCTATGGAACCAACAACCCCCCGATATTCGTACTGCTCCCACCCTACTGACCTTTGTTGGTATGATTGGTCTCTTAAATTGGGGTTTTTTAGATTACTTTTTAATATTAGATTTGTTACATTGTTTTTTATTGTTGTTAGCCGCCCCGAGTCTTCGGAGAGGGGCGGCATACAAATCTAAATAAACTAAACTAAACTAAACTTCTGTGTGGCCACAAAGACCTGGCTTTGCCCGCAGGCCTGGGGGAGGCCATGAACTAACAACTGACATGGCCAAATTGTATGAATGGTATGTATACATGTGATCATGACTGTTTTAATTAATGGGTTCTTTTTATTGTGAGTTTTATAGTTTTAGATATTATATTCGACTTCTTTTATTGTTTCTGTATTGATTTCTATTTATATTATTATTGTAAGCTGTCCTGGGTCATACGGGATTGGGTGGCATGGAAGCTAGATAGATAGATAGATAGATAGATAGATAGATAGATAGATAGATAGATAGATAGATAGATAGACAGACAGACAGACAGACAGACAGACAGACAGACAGACAGACAGACAGACAGACAGACAGACAGACAATCTAAATAACTAACTAACTAAGTAACTAACTAACTAATTAACTAACTATTTATGTGCTGCCAGGAAAGACAATAGACAATGGAAAAAGAGAGAGAGAAATATCATGGAACAATTACATCTTGAATAATTATCTTCTCAAGTATCTTCCCTGAGTATCTTTTTTCCTGAAAACATGGACAAGAAGTCTATGGCTCTTTGGAAGCTGCAGAATTACAGCTTCCAGCAGGCAGAGGTAGCATGGCCAATAGTGAATCATGCTGCAAGTTGTAGTTCAGCAAGTTCTGGAGGAACACGGGTTATTTCCCTCTGTCTTAAAGTGTTTATTTCTATATCTGCACTGCACATATCCTCCAAAATGGCTTGCTAGTCAGAAGGACCTTGAATATCATTAACCAGAGTGAGTCCACATAGGTTATAATTACAGTATTTGGATTCATTCCAATCTTCCCTTCTCTCAGTGCTTTGACTAGTGCAGAGGACTTCAGGGAATCTCGGGGACAGTTGCTCATCTGGAACTGGACTGAGAAGAATACTTAGAAGCTTGCAAGTATCTTCCAATCTAGCAGTAAGTCAGTGAATGATCTTGCTCTTCCCAGAAGATAGTGGAAGGAAAGGAGACAGGAAAATCATCCTCTCATCAGATAGTGCAGAGGTGTCAAACTCAATTTCATTGAGGACCACATCATGGTTGTATTTGATCTCGGGTAGCCAGGGTGGGCATGGCCAGCTCGACGCCACTTGTGTTGGGGGCGCCTGTGGCTCTGCCAACAAAAACAGGCTTTCGAGCTCCATTTTCAGCTCCTATGGCCTCCTGCAACCCTCTCCCAGAGAAAACAGAGTGTGTGGCCCTCCCAAGCTCCGTTTCCTCTGGCAGAAGCACCACGGGCTGGTCCTTCGCTGTTTCCAGGGTGGCCCCGTGGGCCAGATCTACGTACCCCATGGGCCTGAGTCTTGAGTTTGACATGTAGGGGCTTAAGAAATATTAAAGACAGCAGCAGTGAAAAATTGAATACACTAAAATGGGGGGCATTATTTCCTTCCTATGTTTCTTGAATTTACCCTTCATTAAAGACAAAATAAGAATACAGTGGTACCTCTACTTATGAAACTTAATTCATTCCGTGACCAGGTTGTTAAGTAGAAAGGTTTGTAAGAAGCCATTTTTCCCATAGGAATCAATGTAAAAGCAAATAATGTGTGCGATTGGGGAAACCACAGGGAGGGTGGAGGCCCTGTTTCCTCCCAGGAAATTCCTAGAGAGGCCACATGGAGGCTTCTCCCTGCCTTTTCCGGCCCTGTTTCCTCCCAAGAAATTCCTAGAGAGGCCCCACAGAGGCTTCTCTCTGCCTTTTCCAGCCCTATTTCCTCCCAAGAGATTCCTAGAGAGGCCCCACAGAGACTTCTCCCCGCCTTTTCCAGCCCTGTTTTCTCCCAAGAGATTCCTAGAGAGGCCCACGGAAGTTTCTCCCTGCCTTTTCCGGTTACAGTTTCAGAGGCTCGGGTTTGTAAATGGAAAATAGTACTTGAGAAGAGGCAAAAAGAAATCTTAAACACCTAGTTCTTATCTAGAAAAGTTTGCAAGTACAGGTGTTTGTAGGTAGAGGTACCACTATATAAAATTTTTTGAGGTAATTAAGCTATTTTAAGAGGAAAATACAGTACTAGGTAGAAAAAAAATTAAAATACTTTAAAAATATTTGATAAGTGTTATACACGCAGCCTTTAAGCTATAGCATGTCCATGCATCATTTTTTTTAAATAAAAGCAATTTTGGTATAACATAATTTAATGTACATCTGCTTATTATTTATCAGCTCCAAAGTATCTTCCTGTTTCCATTAAAAAGTATAGATTTATCTAAAGATATAGTGAGAACCTCATTGCTGGATGAAATTTTTCCTAGACCAAAAATATTTTCATTTCTCGTCTTTGCTGCTCCATTCAAAGTCTCCCCTTTGAAATATTTGTTTTAAAATAAATAATTGAATAATTGATTATTCAGCAATCTTCCATTATTATTGCATGGCAACCGCAGTTCTTCCTTCAGCTAGATCATATACTGCAATTGTACTCAATTCCTCTACAGAAAGATTATTCTAAACTTGCTAACACTAAAGTAAGGAACATTGGGTCAACATCGTTTTCTTGGAAGCAAACTACAATCGTTTTATCAGGATTTGCATGTATAAGTACACATCAGGACATTCAAAATGAAATGATCCAAGCAGAGGTTTCAAATCAGCAGCTGTGAGCAATGGAGCATTAGTCATATGACCTTGTATAGCGGACAACCCACAGAGAAAAACGGGAGTTGCATCTAATTAAGGATGAAAACAGCTGATATCTAATTGAACCGCTAATATTCATCAGTAAACATTGCCAAGCAAAGTAAAGTATCTTGGATTTTAAATTGTGCAACTTCCATACAATTATCAACTGGGAAAAGGGTATGTCCCCTTTTTTTACTCATTTCCTGGTCCATTAGTTTTAGCAGTTGTATTTTTCATAAGTAAATATGGTATCTGGCAATGCACAAATTATGGTTGCAAAGAACCATAGCCAGATAAAACCAAAGTGGCTGAGAAGGCAAACACTTTGTGGCTAGCTATCTCTTTAGTTCTCTCTTCTAAAAAAATCTTTCACATTCCCCACTTATTTTAATACTTATTTTTAAGATCTACAGGGAGGGATAATAGACAAATTTATTGTACTTAAATTTATCCCCACAAACCCTATTTAGGATCACGGTATTCCTTACTAATGGTTAATATTCCAGATAAATTATTTTGTAACACTAGACTACTCCAATAATCATCTAATACTGCATTTAAAAAGAATGTTTAAGCAATTGATCATTGTGGGGTTTATTTTGTATTAGGTGCTGCACAGCATCTAAACAAGATTATTAAACAACAATGGTACTCTAGCCATTAGTGCTCAAGCTGAAACCTATTACCAAGATGGTTCAATAAGTAACATCCTTCAATCAAAGTGATGTTTGGCCCAATCAATTTTAAACATATCAGCCTGAATAATCATTATGAAGTCTCATATCTCAAGAATACTACTGCTTTTTTATCTTTTTAGACTACTATTCCCATTGAACTTAATGCACTTTTGTTTACAACTGCTGGATTGCAAAACCCTATTTTTGAAAGAGTATTAGGTGTGTTTGCTATCCAAAGTTATATAAAGCAGCTGGGATAAAAATGAAAAAAAAAATCATGTTATGATGTTATATATCGTATCATGTAAGCATAGTTGATACAAATCCTTACATGAAAAGAACCTGTTATTTGACACGCATCTTCTGGGGAAATAATTTAGAGCACAGTACTGTTTAACGTAACCGGAGGCAGGGCAGTAAAAGGAGGCAGGGAAAAATCAAAGGCTGGCTAGCGTGCCCATACATGCCAGCCCCTCTAGACATTCCACTTAAGATTATTGTATTTGTTTACTGCAATAAATGATATAAATTTAAATAGGAGCAATAGGAACCAGGGAAAGAGATCCTGCTTTTCCTTAAGATTTTTTGAAAAAAATATCTAAGGGTACAGAGCAGACATGGGAAGCTTGCAGTAGAAAAAAGGGTATAATCAAAAAGGCCCTGCAAGAAAGGTCAAACACAGCTTGCCTGTTTTATGTCTGGCTCAAATCTAGACATGCTTCAATTTGATCAAGCACAAAAGAGCCTGCCCTGAAAATAAGAGGTTTTGTGCAGCTGCAGCATCCTTATCTGCCCGAACCTGAGCCTTGCAAACCTGTGCACGTTCTTTTTCTGAGTTTAATTACAACTTTATCTTTAATCTGCCTTCACACAAGGCTAAAAAAAAAAGGTTTTGAGATCCACTTTTATTATTTTTAAAAGGCAGAGTAAAATTACCAGGTAAAATCGTCTAAAAAGTCCAAGTGCAGTTTAAAAATGTATTCTGTGTGGGGAGATTAACATAATCCCTGTCTGGGCACACGCAAGAGTGAGCTCCTTTGTTCTCCAACTCGACTTTATGTAGATTTTATCCAAAACAGGCAACAGCTTCCGTATGCAGGCAGATGACTGCAGTACCATACTACCTTAAATGTAGAACAGCCCTTCGCCTGGTCAACGTTTGAATGCTATGCCTATTAAAAGGGGAGGGGTAAAAGTTGGAGCTCCTATTTCACTTGGATTTTTTCTTAACCCTCACTTGCCAGGAGTCTGACAATAAGATCCTGGAAATACAGCTGCAAGCTAAACTGCCCAATCGACCCCTGTCCTTGCAAATCCGAAAGGCTGCTTTGAAAAGCAGACTCGGATTGCAGCATTCTTAGGTGTTGTTTTTTCCCCCCTCTAAGCTAAAGCATTCTGCTCAAACAAGGGTTGGAAGATGCTCAAGTTGGCCAACCAATCCCAGCATAAAAGGCAACTTACCACGGCAGGTTACTCCTCTCTCTCAAACACACAGTGGAAATCTGAGGGATCATTTCCACAACTTTCTTAGTCGGCTCAGAGATGTAGCTTTTGTAGTCGCAAAGGGTCTCCTTTTGCTGCAAGAGTTCTTGCTTGGCGTATTCCTTGAGCCTTTTGTACAGTGTGCGCAGGCCCTGGGCAGTGCGAGGCGGGCGGTCAACTCCAATGGCATTGTAGTTATCAGCTATGATGTCCCAGCATTTGTTTTTTTCCACTATGACTGAGTGTTTGTTGGTGTGTTCCTCGAGAACGTTAACGTAGGGCTTGACAAGTTTCAGCAGATCAAGCTTTTCAGACAAAGTAAAATTCGAGGATCTGGCCTTCCCAACCATCGTCCCCTCCAGCCTGAAGAATAAGCAGTTCCTGGAACCACCACACAGATCCGAGCTCTGCTCAGCTCTTTTTCACAAACAGGAGAAAGATCAGGCTTAACTAGGCTTGTCTCATTTAGGCCCACGCCTACAGGGGAGGGTTTATTAAAATTCCTTCAGCTTAAGCTGACGCAGGTTCGTGAAATCTGGTTAAGCCAAGCCTGACCTACATAAGGCTTCAGACTGAAGGAGAAGGGGGGGGGGCAGTGCGCACGCAGAGACACTTTTGTGCCAACAAAAAAACAAAAAACCTACATTTAAACATAAAGGTTTAAAGATTAGCACGTTACCCTGCCAAATATTACCCAATACATCCTGAGTTTACAAGCTTACATCTCTTTTGCTGATGGGGGTGGGGGGGGGAGCAACTGCAGAGAAGACTGGATTTATTCATGCTCAAGAAAAGGACAACTTTTTAATGGGGAAGGGGAGACATTTATTGGTGATCAAGCTGCACCACCTCTGAAAAAAAAAAAAAAAGGAGAAAGAGGAGAAACAACAACAAGCCAGACGAGTGGATTTGGAGGAGGAGGCGTATGTAGAGAGATCCCTAACAGAGCCCCCAGATCACGGTTCTGTTCCCCTGCGGCTCTTCTCTCAGGCTCCATTTGCATAATGCTAGTCCTGCTGTCAATCAGGAATTGCAGATTGCCTAGCTAGTTAGGTTTCACTCAGGGTCGGGCTTCTCCTCTCGCAGCAAAGCTAAGCTTCCCCAGCACTTTGCAGTGTGGCTTTGGCTTTATGCGCGCACGCACACACACACACTTTTTAAAGAGGCAGAGACTCGATAGGAATGAGCGGAAAACAGGGTCTCCGCCTTACAGCTCCTTATAGTAAGTGTGCAACTGCTTATAGTCAGCCACCACATGGCACAGAACCACACATCTCAGAGGTGCAATCTTGAGTCCAGATTCCGCTTGTCCTTCTAATGACCTTCAAATGAGCTAGGCTAAAAAAAAGCCATCGTATCCAACCAGGAAGGAGCTAAGATTGATGCAAGACACGAAGGATGCAAGCTTGGGAAAACGCTGCGATAATTCTGTCAATCATACCAGCTTGTAAAGTAAAAAGAGCAGTGTTAAGAATTTGTCAATTTATTATCACATAACCGTCACTGATCACAGTTCTACTTTAGGTATGGAGCACAGCCCTGAGAAGTATTGTGCTTACACATCACACATCACAATATTTTTGTAACCTTTCAGAGATGTAGGAATCAAATTAAACCTCAGGTCCATCTTTCCTTTTATCTCCAAATCACAAAATATTCCCTGCTACTCAGGGAAGTTATATAAAGACAGGAACAGGACTCTCTGACGACCTTAAAAATAGGCAACTTACTCCAGTCTTTAAAGACATTACCCTCCCTGCTTACTCTACCTAACTGGTTGGTATAACAGACAAAAGTTATAACTTTTTATAAGAAAAGCATTCACACAACATAAGCTATAGTTTGTTTAATCATAGTCTACCAACTCATGGCTGGGTTGATTCATCTAGTGTAATCAATATTTTATACCATACTGCTGGAAAAAATAAAGGGAACACTCAAATAACACATCCTAGATCTGAATGAATGATATATTCTCATTGAATACTTTGTTCTGTACAAAATTGAACATGCACAACAGCATGTGAAATTGTCAGTTTTGCTTCCTAAGTGGATTTCACAGAAGTTTGATTTACTTAGAGTTATATTGTGTTGTTGTGTGTTCCCTTTATTTATTTGAGCAGTGTATAATATTTATATAATATTCAAATATTTATATTATTTTTTATTTTCAAGTTCCTGATCAAATGACTATATTCACTACAACTTACAACATTGTGTGAAAACCAAATAAGTTGCTGTTGTTGTTGTTGTTGTTGTTATTATTATTATTATTATTAATTAGATTTGTATGCTGCCCCCCTCAGTAGACTCGGGACGGCTCACAACAGTGATAAAAACAATACATGGTAACAAATCTAATAATTAAAATCTAAGATGACAGTTTTTCATTACAAAGTCTAAAAAGAAAAAAAAAACCAATAGATAAAATACATACACATGTTATGTTATAGCTTAATTGATGTGGAACATAAAATCTTCCTGTGTAAAATGGAAAACAATTAAATTGCCTCTTTTCATAGTTTCTTTTTATGACTTCATGATCAAACACAGGTCTTATGGCAATTAACACGAAACAACATTTTTTCCCCATAACTGATCTGAGAAACTGCCCTGGAAAAGTTAGAAATCTGCTCACTGAAAGATATATTATCCAAATATAGATTTTAGAATAATTTTCTTACCAATCGATAAGGGTTTTTTCTTGTACTGTACTGTATTTTTTAAAAAATTAAGTACTATGCATAGAAAGTATTTCTTGGAATGCTCTAGAGCAGTGATGGCGAACCACAGGTAGCATGCAGAACTATATCTGTTGGCACGCGAGCCGTTATGCTAGCTCAGCTCCAACTTGCATGTGTGTACTGGCCAGCTGATTTTTGGCTTGCACAGAGACTCTGGGAGGGCGTTTTTGGCTTCCAGAGAGCCTCCAGGGGGACGGGGAAGGCGTTTTTACCCTCTGCCAGCCCCAGGGAAGCCTTTGGAGCCTGGGGAGGCAAAACACGAGCCTACTAGGCCCACCAGAAGTTGGGAAACAGGCCGTTTCCAGCTCCCAGAGGGCCTTCGTAGGGTGGGGGAAGCTGTTTTCACCTTCCCCAGGCATTCATGCATGCTCTCATGCATGCTCTTTCAGCACCTGAGGGAAAAAAAGGTTCGCCATCACTGCTGGGGAATTCTGGGAGTTGAAGTCCAAATATCTTCAAGTTGCCAAGGTTGGGAAACACTGCTCTAGAGCTTGAATCAAGGTCTAAAAATCTCTAATCCACCACAACTTTAGATGTAGTTTTTATTTATATCAAGGGTGAAAAATCTATACGGAGATGTAAAAAAAAACATTAATAGCTACAGTCATCTTTATGGAAAGATCTCCCTATCATTTTATCATTATGAATGTTATTTCTCTTTTATAAAGAATATTATTTTTACTTAAATTCAGGCAAATCAAATCAGAATCTTAAATGACAGTGAAACACAATTCTGAAAATATTTAATAATTAGATATTTTGGACAAGCTCCACCTGTAAAGAAGAGCAGCCCATTTTCCACTTATTCATGTCTGTTGTGCATGTGCTTCTCTAAAAATATTAGAAAACTATTTTATTCACTTATGGATAGCAGTTACACATTACTAGAGTCCACTATGATGTTGTATAACACAGCACTTATTGACAACTTTTTAAACCTGCTATACAGCTGCCTTCCAGAACCGCAGCACAAGTCTATGAAAATATGGAATCATTTTAGAAAACTATAAACAAATTATATATTCATGCAGTGCGTTAACGTATTTCTGTTTATCAGAATGAAATAAGTTGAATTCAATGTAAGATTTCATAGGATTCTTGCCCCAAAAAATGATTGACATTTAAAGAACAAGGTCACAAAAGCAAATTTGAAATTCGTCAGATGAACATAACTCAAAACCTGGTGGATATCACTTCATAAACAAAGAACCAAGGTGTTGAAAACATGCCTATGGCCAGGAGATGTAGAAACACAGCCAGATTCACCAGACTAGTATATTTGCTCATTGTTTCAAGCTCCGTAGCTGCATTGATGATGATTCCAACGAACAGAAATACAGTGGTACCTCAAGATACGAACCCCTCGTCTTACGAACAACTCGAGATACGAACCCAGGGTTCAGAAAAAATTTGCCTCTTCTTACGAACTTTTTTCATGTTACGAACACCAAACCCGAACTTCCGGGTTGGCTTCGCCGTGCAGCTCCCCAGCAGTCTCCGAAAGCGGTTTGATCTCCATGTGTCCTCAACCTTTCACGGAGGGTTTTCCACCTCTCCTCTTCCCAGTTTGCTCTCCATGTGTCCTCAACCTTTCACGGAGGGTTTTCCACCTCTTGAAAGGTTGGGGACACATGGAGAGCAAACTGGGAAGAGGAGAGGTGGAAAACCCTCCGTGAAAGGTTGGGGACACATGGAGAGCAAACTGGGAAGAGGAGAGGTGGAAAACCCTCCGTGAAAGGTTGGGGACACATGGAGAGCAAACTGGGAAGAGGAGAGGTGGAAAACCCTCCGTGAAAGGTTGAGGACACATGGAGAGCAAACTGGGAAGAGGAGAGGTTCGGGGGGGTGCTGGGAAGCCCCCCAGGCCAGCTGTCACCTTTTAAAACAGCCGCGTGGCTTCCCAGCAGTCGCGGAAAGCCGTTTTTTTGCGGGGGAGGGTTTTGGTTGCACGGATTAATTGACTTTACAGTAGAACCCCGACTTACGAGACTAATTGGTTCCGGAAGGAGGCTCGTAAGTCGGAACGCTCGTATGACGAAACATTGTTTCCCATAGGAAACAATGTAAAGTCAATTAATCCGTGCAACAACAAAAAAACCCGCTGCCGCCGAACGCGGAAGTTAGCGTTCGGCTTCAGGAGACAGCTGCGAAGCGGCGCGCGTGTTTTAAAACGTGGCAGCCGGCCTGGGGGGCTCGGGGGCTTCCCCCCGAGCCCCCCAGGCCGGCTGCGAGCCCCCCAGGCCGGCTGCCACGTTTTAAAACACCCGCGCCGCTTCGCAGCTGTCTCCTGAAGCCGAATGCGGAAGTTAGCGTTCGGCTTCAGGAGACAGCTGCGAAGCGGCGCGCGTGTTTTAAAAGGTTGCAGCCGGCCTGGGGGGCTTGCCAGCACCCCCCCGAGCCCCCCAGGCCGGCTGCAACCTTTTAAAACACGCGGGATACGAGCGCCAAGGAGCTGTCTCCTGAAGCCGAACACGGAAGTTAGCGTTCAGCTTCAGGAGACAGCTCCTTGGCGCTCGTATCCCGAATGTGAGCTCGGGAGGCGAACAAAAATATCGCTCCCCTCCCAGCTCTTATCTCGAGTAGCTCGTAAGTAGAGCTGCTCGTATGTCGAGGTTCCACTGTACATTGTTTCCTATGGGAAACAATGTTTCGTCTTACGAACCTTTCGTCTTACGAACCTCCTCCTTGCACCAATTAAGTTCGTATCATGAGGTATTACTGTATTAAAACAAAGGAAACCAGCAAAATTATTTCACCAATCAAATGTCTCCTTGAAAGGACAACTTCTCAAAAGCAATTCTTACAACAAACACAGAAGATGGGACAATTCTGAATGGACAGTGCAAACAGCAAGCCTGAAATAATCCATTTTATATTTAAGAAAAAAGCACCCATGCTATCACAATATGAAGTAGAAAATATTTTCTCTGTATCATACATATTGTAAAAAAATAATCTTATATATTTTTTCAATTGATGTCTCTTTTCCTTCTCCAAAATAAAAGTCTTAGAAGTTTTGCTCCTTCTCCAATATAGTGTTTCCCAAATCTAACAATTTACCATAGCTGTTCTGCCTGACTGGCTCAGGCAATGCGTAATAGTCCAAGGAAAAGAAATCAAATACACACGTGCTCTGCTAATCAGCAAACTTGCATTAAATAAACAAAAAAGGGTTACTCAAAACAGTTCTTAGTGTCCAAAAACAATGATAGTGCAAGGCTTACTTCAGCCGCATACAAAAACACAGGAAAAAACAAACAAAGACAACCTGGAATGAGCAAAGACGTTTCAGGAGTCCTTTTGAATCTTTGAAGCAAACAGCAAGTCCCAGAGTTTTCACCTCCCACTTGTCTGAAAAAGCTGGGTTGAAAACTCCAACGGCAGGCAACAGAAACTTCAGAGCAGGAACCACAAAATAACACAGATAAACAGCCACAGTTTGCCTTGGGCCTCAGTTCCCTTTTATCCCTTTAGCCCTCATTAAGTAAACCACACCCAGCCCTCAGTATAAGAACCACACCCAGCCCAGGTGCTACTATGATGACTTGTAATACTTCTTCAGTCGATCCCTTCTCTGCATAGCTCTTCTGCTACGCAGATCAATATATTGATCTGCGGAAGAATCCAGAGACGAAAGACTGTCTGAGGGACTGTATGCCAAATCCCCTGGGCTATCTGCTGAATCCTCGTACCAGTGGCCTCGTCCTCCTGGCTGTCTGCCACGTCTTCCTGGTTGTCTGCCACATCTTCCTGGCTGTCAACCAGGCTTTCGCATTCAGTTTGTGCCACGTCTCTCCCATCTGTGGGAGCAACGGCTGGCCCAGGCCCAAACACAACAATAGCTGTGCATCCTTAATGCATACATAAAACCCTGTAGATTAAATGCTTGAATAATCCTTTAATAGTATGATGAAGAACTAGGAATGTATGAAATGTTTTACAATTCAGACAATGCAAAGCATATCCATTCATAAGTAAATATGATTGTAAATATAATGGAACTGGAAAAGGTGCAAAAAAGGGCAACAAGTATGATCAAGGAAATGGAGCATCTCCTTTATGAAACCAGGTTGCAAGGCCTTGAAAGGGGTGACTTGATCAAAGTGTATAAAATCATGCATTCTTTCCTCTATCACACAATACTAGGAGGAGGGGGCACTCTCTAAAGCTCATAGGTAAGAAAGTGAGGACAAAGAAAGGGAAATATTTTTTCATCCAGAGGGTCGTTGGTTTATGGAATTCACTTCCAGAAGAGGTCGTGACAGCTGTCAGCCTTGATAGCTTCAAGGCAGGATTAGACAGATTCATGGATGCCAAGTGTATCGGTGGTTATTGAAACGGATGTCCATGTGCCGCCTCTATATTGATTGAGGCAGGTAGGATTCCCTTGAGTACCATTTGTTGCCTTCTCTTTCTGCTCAAGATCCCCATGTACAATTGATGGGCCTCTGTGTGACACAGAATGCTGGACTCAATGGGCTTTGGCCTGATTCAGCACGGCTCTTGTTTTCATGTTCTTATTGTTTTTAATCATGTGAAATCCCTTCAGTGCAGTACCCCAATTAGGGCTTGGCTACTTAACTAAGAATATTCACCCCAATGCTTCAATTAAGGCTCACCAACATCACACAGACTGTCAACTACTTGCAGGCAATGACAAATTCAGCAAACATAAAGTGTATTTGCACACTTTATATCTTTAGGCTTTTATTCAGATAACATGGAAGTAATCATTCCTGAAAAGGTATGGGGGGTGTTGTTATCCAGAACATTGTCAAGTATTTTAGATCTTGAATATCTGAGCAGAGCTTAAGTGATTGAAGGCTTGCAGCCTTCAGCAAACTGTAAACACCCAAGTTGAAAAGTAGCTCTTGTTTTATATTTCTAATAAATAAACCCATCACAAGAGAAATCTGAGCTGCAGTCTAACGATAAAAGATATTCCTGAAAAAGTTATATGAAAAAAAATTAATACTAAGGAGGAAACATCCACTTGGGGCACTTGAAAAATATTTTAAAAGTGAATGAATCTTGACATAAAACAGCAGTAGGTTGTCCCAGCTTTATCGCTAGCTTTCAGGTTTATATAGCTACTTTTCCAGGATGTTGTTGGGGTTCCCAAAGTTTTACGGTAGCTGAAATAGGAAAGAACCTTAGAAAGAGCTAGCCGAAGGATTTCTTTGTTCCCCCTTCCCATATGCATTATGATGCTAGGCCAACAATCAAATGGAGGCTGCAACAGATTCCAAGTCATTGATGTAGCTAATTACTCTGAGTCATAATCTTCTTTTGTCTTGGTTATAATATGAATGATGCATTCTTGATTACAGTACTGTTTTTGACCCAGTATATACAGATACATTCTTTTTCCTGCCTTTCTTCATTTACCTTTTTCAGAGCATAAGACGCACCTTTTTACCCTCAAGAAGAGGGTGAAAACTTGGGTGCATCTTATACACCAAATGTAGCCCCACAGTCACCCTCACCCTCTGGTCTCTGCCTCCCAGCAATTTATCTCCTTCAAGTAAACAGAGCCTATTAAGCCAAGCAACTGATTATCAGCTTTCCGACCCGCAGCTGCAGGCAGGCTACCTCCTAAAACTAAATGCGAAACTAAAGCTCCAAGGAGGTAAATTACTGGGAGGTAGAGGCAGAGGTGGAATTTTCTTTTCTTGTGCTAATCAGACTGCTGAGTTAAACCCTGACTTAGTCATATTTGGAGTAGATCTATTTAAATAATTGGGAGGAGCTAGCGTGACTACATTTAAGAAACTTTTCTGGCATTAATATATTGCCATAATGTACATTTCTCCAATTCTTTGCTATTTCTATGTGTCAGGCACACATGCAGAGAAATATAAAGCAGTGTATATCATCTGTACTGTTTGTTGTTTGCAGGAAGCAAATTGCTGGGAGGCAGAGGTATATTTTTTCCCCCTTGCTTTCCTCCCACAAAACTAAAGTGTGTCTTATACTCCAGTGCTTCTTATACTCCGAAAATTATAGTATTTTGTAGAGTCTTTTTTTTTTTCTTTGATAATAAAGCAATGTGCCTTTTATACTAGCGGCCACCAACCTTTTGGGCACCAGTTCCGTGGAGAGGTTTTTCCACAAACCGGAGGGGTGGTGGTTTTGCATGCTGCTTGCATCCCGTGGATGGAGCTTCGCTTGTTTGTGCAGACCGTTTGCTGACATGCTGCAGACAGGTAACAGTCCACAGACCTGGGGTTGGGGACCCCTCGTCTATACTTAATTTCTTATCTTTTCAATAAGCCAGATTCACAAAATCACTTGTTTTTTCTTTTCCCTAAATGGTGGAGATCTTGCACTTTTTTTTAATGGATGGATTTGCAAAGGGGACGCATTCTAGCCACTTCATGATGGTGCTTGAAGCCAGAACATTTTGCTGATGCTTTTAATACAAAGATTGCACATATCACAATAACAATATTCCAACAATACCTACCATCTCCCAAATTACTGATATCTCAATTAACCCTGTTCAGTAGCAACCATTCTTGCTTCCTCAGCAAAATCTGGAGGCATCTGGTACTTGCATTAAGAAAATATTGATATATACAATCCCATATACTGTATATATTTTATCCCACAGTCCTGCTGATATTTTAGAGACAGCAACTATTAGTTTGTATGTAAGTATAGCACAAGTAACCTTGCCTTATTATGAAGAAAGACTTGCCATCACAACTGAAACACAGCTGTCCTGAAATCAATGTTGCTCAGTTTCTACAGCTTTGCTTCAGAAGATATTTCAAAAGCTATTCTGCTTTCAAGTTTCAAGTTTTATTGGATTTATATGCCGCCCCTCCCGGAAAACTCGGGGCGGCTAACAACAATCATAAACAATATGCAATGATAATCCAATACTAAAAGTGAATTAAAACCCCTTAATATACAAAACCAAACATACATACAAACATACCATGCATACAATTGTAACGGCCTAGGGGGAGAAGAAGTCTTAATTCCCCCATGCCTGGCGGCAGAGGTGGGTCTTAAGTAGCTTACGAAAGGCAAGGAGGGTGGGGGCAATTCTAATCTCTGGGGGGAGTTGGTTCCAGAGGGCCAGGGCCGCCACAGAGAAGGCTCTTCCCCTGGGTCCCGCCAAGCGGCATTGTTTAGTTGACGGGACCTGGAGGAGACCCACTCTGTGGGACCTAACTGGCTGCTGGGATTCATGCGGCAGAAGGCGGTCCCTGAGGTAATCTGGTCCGGTGCCATGAAGGGCTTTATAGGTCATAACCAACACTTTGAATTGTGACCGGAAACTGATCGGCAACCAATGCAGACTGCGGAGTGTTGGTGTGACATGGGCATATTTAGAGGAGCCCATGATTGCTCTCGCAGCTGCATTGTGCACGATCTGAAGTTTCCAAACACTTTTCAAAGATAGCCCCATGTAGAGAGCGTTACAGTAGTCGAGCCTCGTGGTGATGAGGGCATGAGTGACTGTGAGCAGTGACTCCCGGTCCAAATAGGGTCGCAACTGGTGCACCAGGCGAACCTGGGCGAACACCCCCCTCGCCACAGCTGAAAGATGTTTCTCTAATGTGACTGTGGATCGAGGAGGACGCCCAAGTTGCGAACCCTCTCTGAGGGGGTCAATGATTCTCCCCCCAGGGTAATGGACGGACAGATGGAATTGTCCTTGGGAGGCAGGACCCACAGCCACTCCGTCTTGTCTGGGTTGAGTTTATAATAAGTATGCATATTCCTACCTATTGTTGTTCTGCACAGTGATTTCATTCCAGTCTTCAAATGCCCAATCACTGTATTCTTGTTTTCACAGGGCAATTCTTCTTCCTTAGATTTTACAATGACAGAAGAATGGAAGCCAGAAGTTGTAGAACAAACGTTTACGGAAGTTGAGCTACACAATTGTCTCCCACATACCTACAAGACAGAATATATATCTGTTATGAAATATTCATTCAACAACTTCAAAATAAATATGTGCCTCTCCTGCCTGCCTCGTCCTCTCTGAAATATCAATGCCTGTCTTCAAAGGGCAGAGAACCTCATATGAAGACACACAAACGTAAACGTATCTCTGGAAACAGTTCTTGAGGATGGTCAGCTGAAAAGCAAATCCAATTTAACAGATCTTGTTTGCAGTTCCTCAGAGGGCTCAGTTGTGATATACAGTGATCCCTCGATTAGCACGGGGGTTACGTTCCAAGACCTCCCGTGCTAATCGATTTCCGTGTTATACTGGTGCGGAAGTAAAAAACACCATCTGCGCATGTGCGCCATTTGTTCCATGGCCGCACATGTGCAGAAGGTGGAGCGACGCAAGTTCGGAGGCTGGCAATGCAATGGTGATTTTTCCGGGATCCTCGCCGCTACCCCCCGCCCGCCCGATTCGCCCCTCTCACCGGCTTTCTTGGGGCAGCGCTGGCGGCAATGGCTTCCTTCCCTCCTTCCCTCCCTCCCTCCTTCCTTCCTTCCTCTCACCGGCTTTCTTGGGGCAGCGCTGGCGGCAATGGCTTCCTTCCCTCCTTCCCTCCCTCCCTCCTTCCTTCCTTCCTCTCACCGGCTTTCTTGGGGCAGCGCTGGCGGCAATGGCTTCCTTCCCTCCTTCCCTCCCTCCCTCCTTCCCTCCTTCCCTCCCTCCTTCCCTGCTCCTTCCTTAAAAAACACTTAAATACAGTATGTAATGACAGAATAAAAAACCCCAGCCCTTACCTGCGTTTCCCTCATCTGCATCTGTACCCTCCTGCTCTTTTTACCGTCGCCGCCTCCACTCCGTGTGCAACGTTTAGGAGGCATCTTGCAACAAGTCTGAACAAGTTCCAACAGTTGCAAAGCTTTTTTTTGCGTTTGCAACGATTGGTCGAGATTTTGGCCAATCAGCAATCAGTATGACGTCATCGGGCGGGAAAAACCGTGTAGCAAAAAAAACCGCGGACTTATTTTTTAATTAATATTTTTTGAAAAACCGTGTTGTAGCGTTCCGCACTAATTGAGACCGTGCTAATCGAGGGATCACTGTAATGTATTAGTTCAACAAACAAAAGAAAGAGATTCTCTTGAGTTGAAAACAGTTCCCTGTGACACATGAGTTAATCCATGCAGGTTTTGGCAGTAATATGGAGTGCAACACAAGAAACATCTAGAGTTCTATTCAGGTGTTTTAATGGATGAACAATTTACAACTGGGAAATCTGGACAAGCTCACTAGTTTATGATTTATTACTAAGTGTTTCTCTTTTTTCTACATTTCCCATTTCATTTACCCCACACCCACCACACAAAAAATCATTACATGAGATATCTGCACAGTAAAAAAAGTTATGCCTCCAAATTCTGGACAGCAAGTGATATCAAAGATGAAGTTGGGACTCTTTTTATAGCCTTCCACGATGTGAAAGAATGCAAATTAATTCATGATTGAAGAAATACCGTAAGAGTGAATAATTTGCATATCTGCCCTTTCAAAGAGCATATGAACTAAATTGGTTTTTGCTAAGCTAATTCTTTTTTTCTGGAAGACCATTACTGGAGTTTTGTTACCTAAACTCCAAATACAAGAGCAAATTTGTAATAGGGCAGGATATTTCGGAGATGGCTAACTCAGCAGTGTGTAAACTGCATGATGATTTATACAATCTCCAAACCAAACAAAATGTTATATAATACACATGCTCCTGATATCTAATATTCAGTGTGGAGAAACTTTTTTTGTATGAAAGAGAGTTTGAGTTTCTATGAGTTCTTATTCTTATTCTTATTTATTAAATTTGTATCTCCGTAGACTCGGGGCGGCTCACAACAATAGTAGAAAACAATGTACAATACAAATCTAATATTTACAAACTAAAAACCCATAATTTAAAAAACATACACACAACATACCATACATAAACTGTATAGGCCTGAGAAAGATATCTCAGTTCCCCCATGCCTGACAGCAGAGGTGGGTTTTAAGAAGTTTACGAAAGGCAAGGAGAGTGCGGGCAATCCTAATCTCCGGGGGGGAGCTGGTCCCAGAGGGTCGGGGCCGCCACAGAGAAGGCTCTTCCCCTAGGTCCCGCCAGACGACATTGATTAGTAGACGGGACCCGGAGAAGGCCAACTCTGTGGGACCTAACTGGGATTCGTGCGGCAGAAGGCGGTCCCGGAAATATTCTGGTCCGATGCCATGAAGACTTTTATAGGTCATAACCAACACTTTGAATTGTGACCGGAAACTGATCGGCAACCAATGCAGACTGCAGAGTGTTGGTGAAACATGGGCATACCTAGGGAAGCCCATGATTGCTCTCGCAGCTGCATTCTGCACGATCTGAAGTTTCCGAACACTTTTCAAAGGTAGCCCCATGTAGAGAGCATTACAGTAGTCGAACCTCGAGGTGTTGAGGGCATGAGTGACTGTGAGCAGTGACTCCCGGTCCAGATAGGGCCGCAACTGGTGCACCAGGAGGGACACGGATCCAGTAAACAGGTGGCAGAACTCACAGCTCCAATGGCATTGTCCACTTCATCAGGTGTCACCAGATCAAACTTTTCCCAGACAGATGGACAAGTATGGGCCCCAGTCACCTCGACTGATTCGTTGTCAGTCGACTCTGTTATCCAATCGGAGTCGAGGTCCGCCCGGATCTGAGCGACTTTATCAGCGAAAAATGTATTAAAATCCTCGGCACTACTCTGCAAGGGCTCCCCAACTCCCCCCTGGTTAAGAAGGGAGCGGGTCACCCTAAACAGAGCGGCCAGGCGATATTCCGCTGCTGCAATCAAGGCGGCATGGTATGCCCATCTTGTCGCCTTGAGCGCCACTTTGTAAGTCTTAATATGAGCTCTTACAAGTACTCATGTTAATTAACATTTGTGGCCTTCTCTTTTTTTTAATATTACCTCATCTTTTTTAATTTCTGGCTCTACATCTTCAAATGTTTTCTGCAGGATTTTTCCTGGAGGTATAAATCTTGGCTTTTTGGCTGACTGCCCCAACAGTTGACTTGGAGCTGCTGATCGTCTCATCTTTGGCTCTGTTGATTAAAAAAAAAATAGCAATCAGGAAGCGTGAAGCAAATTCTGAGTCTTTGAAATCCTACTCTAAGGTCCCAAATACCACATATAATTCAGGAACCTAATTCAAAAATCAGAATGGCAGCATTCCTGACATCACACCATTCAAGTTCTACCTATGTCTCTAACAGAAGAAAGTTCACCGCTTCCTGAAACAGATTCTTACAAAAATACACCTCTCATTAAGCTGGTTCTACTAAGGATAACCAAGTGTAACAAAATCACTTTATATAATATAGGCATCTAGCTACATTACATCTAGACATTAAAGTAAAAAGCTGAGGAATTAAGAAGTATCACTCCCCTTACTCCTTCTCTAGGGACTATATAATATTTTCTGAATTAAGTGTTGAGGAAGAAAGGATTTTTTCTCAGAACCTTTAGGAATTCCAAGGAAATCATGTCAGGAGCCAGGTTGATGTGAGTTATTTTCTTTATCATTTTGGTTTAATTTCTGCACTCAATAGGTTACTTATTACCAATTTCATTAGTCATTATTGTTAATTTAGGGGTTAATTTCAGGGTTTTTAACTGTTATATTTTGTTTTTATTTGTTGTATACCACCCAGAGTCCATGAGGAGTTGGGCAGCTTACAAATTTAATAACTTAAATTAAATTAACCACTCTTGACATAGCTTCTGCTCTGGTAATCTCACACTATTAACCAGAGCATACAAAACTTTCACCAGACCAATCCTTGAATACAGCTCATCTGTGTGGAACCCACATCACATTTCGGACATAAACATTCTAGAAAAAGTCCAGAGATACCTTACCAGAAGAGCCCATAAAATCATCTGTTACAACGTACTTCCTGACTACTTCAGCTTCAACCTCAACAACACACGAGCACACAAGATACAAACTTAATGTAAACCTCTCTAAACTCAACTGTAGGAAATACGACTTTAGTAACCGAGTAGTTGATGCACGGAACTCACTATCTGATTCTGTAGTATCATCACGTAACTCCAAAAACTAGTCTATCCACTCTTGACCTCTCCCAATTCCTAAAAGGTCAGTAAGGGACATGCATAAGTGCACCAGCGTGCCTTCCTTCCCCTGTCCAAATGTTTCTTTTTTACTAGTATCATGTACTGTATATGAATATTATTATATGTTTGTATACCGCTAATATGCATTTCACAAAACAAACAAATAAATAAAATAAAAGTGCATCCTGCAGGGCTGGGGTGCAAGTTCTGCAATGTGTACTACAATAAAATAGGAGTCTTATAACGGCACCATTAATCTAGCAGTTATTTGAAAAAAGCTCGGTCCAATTTACTTTCTTCACAAGGCTGGTTTTTTAACAATAATATGCCTCTAGGTATGAGCAATCATGATTTGTGCCACCAGAGCAACATTTTCCAATGCCCACTCCCTGCTTTTTGTAAGATTTAAACTAAATGTCAACCACTCTAAACTAGACTGCAAAAAACCCAACTTCAGCAATAGAGTAATCAACGCCTGGAATGCACTACCTGATTCTGTGGTTTCTATTCCTAACCCCAAAACCTTTCACCTTAGATTATCTACAATTGACCTCTCCCCCTTTCTAAGAGGTCTGTAAGGGGGCCTGCATAAGCACACCATTGTGCCTACCTTCCCTGTCCTACTGTCTTTTATCATTACTTTTCTAATGCTATGTTTATTCAAATTACCATCCTATAATTGTCTGACAAATATATTTATACATGTGACATATGCATGGCCCTTACTGACCTTTTAGGATATATATATATCACATATTTTTGTTGAATATTTAAAATTAAGGGAGACTAGGATAGCGCTATTTCGGCCTTGTTCTGGCCACATCAGCTAGCCATACCGTTACTGGGATTTGATCCTGGGGTCTCTGCCTTATAAGGCAGAGAATGTGCCACATATATACATATAAATGGATCTAAACACCAGCCTGAAGATGACGAGTGGGACCTCGTGGAAACGGCACCAGAAATTTCCAAATCCTACGCGGGAAGAAACCTGAATATACCAAGACCGTCATAAATGTAAATGTAAATATATATGTATACATATACACACACACACACACACATATATATATATATATATATATATATATATATATATATATATATTTGTTTTCGTAAATTTTCACGGGTATATGTATGTAGATTGTTCTGAGTTCGGGTTTTGCCCTGTGTAATGTTTTGCATGTCAATGCGACGTTTCGGTGAAATCACATTCACCATCTTCAGGCTGGAGTTCCAATCTTTGTGTTGTTGTAAATGGAATATTAGCAAAGAAATGTCAGTTTGCTAATATTCCATTTACAACAACACAAAGATTGGAACTCCAGCCTGAAGATGGTGAATGTGATTTCACCGAAACGTCGCATAGACATGCAAAACATTACACAGGGCAAAACCCGAACTCAGAACAATCTACATATATATATATAATCTACATATATATACCATCCTAGTCTCCCTTAATTTTAAAATTCCAGCTGAAAACATTTTAACATATATATATATATATATATATATATATATATATATATATATAAAAACAAATAAAAATAAAGATCTATTCAATAAAAAGAATTTGATATCCTCATTCTTTTATTATTTTAATGTTATTATAACAGATGCAACTGTCTTAATTAAGGTGGATCTAAGAACTAAAGGCTTCTGAGAACATGCTGTTCAAATGAAGTTTCAAAAATACAAATAAGAAAAAAGGAATCTAAACTGACACCGTACTACGCACAGAATATGCCATAGCGCAAGCTCCCGAGGACGAAGGGACCTACAGCAGCTCCTTTATCCCTTACGCTGCCCGCTTTCTACCAAACCCAAAGCAAAGCTAGACTTACACAGTTTAATGGTCCCGCCATACAGTTTACGCCTTTCCTTTCCAGAACTACGTAGTCGCTTGTTCAATAGCGCATGCGTACACATAAATCTACGTTCTTTAATTCTCCCCGGCCTATTTCTAGGCCTATCACGCATGCGCACAATTTCAACCGGCATAGCTCAATTCCACCATTAGAGCCTTGCTGCGCATGCTCTATTGCCGCCTTTTATTTGTACCACATTTTTTTCTATCAATCATTGTTAGAACGTTATTTACTTTTACAGGAATTGCTGCAGCTGCGGAGAGAGAGAGCGCGCACGCGAGAGAGAGAGAGCGTTTATCATTTACATAAAAATATAGAGCTATGCATTTGAAGAGAACATTGAGAGAGAAAACTTCTTGGTATCTTTTTCTTCTTCATTCTCTTGAATGGTTTTCAAGGCACGCCTATCATCAGCAAGTTCTTTCAGAATGAAATTTTAATTCCAAGTTTTTTCCACCTACCCCTCGCCCTGTGTGGGAGTCAGTTTTGAGACCCGCGTTCAGGTATCCTCGTTCATAAAGTTTAACCACGATTGAATTCAGGCTTCTCGTTGAGTCTTACCTCAGCCTACCTCGCAGGCTGGTTACGATAAGAACGAATATGAAGAGGGACACACCACCACCCCTCGCCAACATTTACGCCTGCCTGGAAAATAAATTGGAGAATGAAAGAAAACGAACTCCGATACCGTGGGGTTTTCAAAATCTAATTCCCAGTTAGTCGGCTCTTTCAAAGGGAGATGAACTTGGAAGTCAACTGTTTGCACGACTCTATACTTGGCACTCTATGTTTTACTCTTGTATATACAGTACAGTATATACCAATGAGATGCAGCGTATAGAGGCCGGCAGAATTTTCATCTGTGTTTGTTTTGGTGGCTGCGATACGTTGTAGACTCAGGGGTTGGACCTAGCTTGACGAGGTGAGACGCGGAGTAAATGTGTCGGACGGGGATGGGCAGCCTTGCCCAGGAAGAGGAGAAGGGGTGTGAGTGTGTATACACACGCACACAGAGACACACACATATTCAGTGTACATTATACCAGTGTTTTTCAACTAGTGTGCCGCGGTACACGGTCAGGTGTGCCGCGAAGAAGGAAGCTCAGCTTCCGGTCTCGCAACTTTTTGCTCTTCGCGCCCTCAGCAAAAAGTTGCGAGACTGGAAGCTAAGCTTCCTTCCTCGCACCTTCCTTCTTCGGGGCAGATGGGCTTTGGGGCCCGGCGGGAGGGCGCCGGCAGCGGCAGCGCGCTGACAGCGGCGGGGCGGCGGCTGCGAGCGTGAGCTCCAGGGCGGAGGCACCGGCGGCGGCGGCTGGGCGTGTTGCTGGACGCCGAACATGCTGGCGCTGCGCTGGGCATGGGCGCGGGGCTGGCACCAACATCCCGGCCCAGCCAGCGGGTCAGTGCCAACCCCGCGCCCATGCCCAGCGCAACACCAGCATGTACGGCGCCCAGCAACACGTCCAGCCGCCGCCGTCGGTGCCTCCGCCCTGGAGCTCAAGCTCGCAGCCGACCGCCCTGCCGCCGCACAGCTGCTACTGCCAGATACGCTGTTGCCGGTGTGGTGTACGAGAGAGAGAGGGACAGAGAGGGGGGCGGGGAGAAAGAGAGAGAAAGATAGCAAGAGAGAGAGAGAGAGAGAATGAGAGAGAAAAAAGAGAAAGAAAGCAAGAGAGAGAGAGAAAGCAAGAGGGAGAGAGTCAGAGTGAGATAGAGAGAGAAAAAGAGTGAGAAAGAGAGTGAGAGATAGCAAGAGAGAGAAAGAGAAAAAAGCAAGAGAGAAAGAGAGAGAAAGATAGCAAGAGAATGAGAAAGAAAGAGACAGTGAGAGAGAGAGAGTGAGAGATAGAGAGAGAGAAAGATAGCAAGAGAAAGAAAGAGAGACAGAGAGAGAAAGAAAGCAAGAGAGAGAGAAAAGAGAGAAAGAAAGGGAAGAGACAAAAGGAGAGGAAGGGAGAGAGAGAGAAATGAGAGAAAAAAGGGGAGAAAAAAAGAGAAATGAGAAAATGATTGAGACAGAGAATGAGAGGAAAGAGAGAGAGAAGTGACTCTTGATTTAAAGCATATGATAAAAAGCACCCAAAGAATAAGAGAAAAAAACCCCAGCCCTCACCTGTTTTTAGAAATGGTTCAAGAGTGTTTATACACAGGGGGGGGGGGGAGGAAACAGGGATGTACTGTCTCTTAGAGTGTTAGTTTCTGTCATTTTGGTTGGTGGTGTGTCCCAGGATTTTGTAAATGTAAAAAATGTGCCGCTGCTCAAAAAAGGCTGAAAATCACTGTATTATACTGTAACTCTAAAACTATATAACTATAAAAATAAAACACACACCCCCTTGATAGGTGACAAATATAAAGCAGTTTTACAATTGAACAGGTGTTTTTTGGTACAGTTAGTCCTCAGCTTACAACAATCCATTAGTGAGGGTTCAAATACGGTATATACATCAGCTAGCCATACCCTTATCCAACAGAAAAAAATTTAAATATTCAGCAAGAACATGTGAGATATATAGATATATATCACATGTTTTTGCTGAATATTTTAAAAAAATTCTATTGGATAAGGGTATGGCTAGCTGATGTATATACCATATACATATAACAATCACATGTTTTTGCTGAATATTTAAAATTAGGGGAGACTAGGATAGCGCTATTTCGGCCTTGTTCTGGCCTCATCAGCTATCCCTTATCCAACAGAAAAAAACACATATATATATACACACACACACACACACACACACACATAAAGTAACAACTCTAAAACTATATAACAATAAAAATAAAAATAAAACACACACATTCTTCATGTATGTTGGTGGGTGGCAAATATAAAGCAGTTTTACAATTGAACAGGTGTTTTATGGTACTGGTAATCCTCCTCGGCTTACAACAGTTCACATAGTGGAGGTTCAAAGTTACAAAGGGGGGGGGTTGTAGTTCAGATGGAGTAGGAATGAAAACATGTATGCTAAGACTTATGGCTGGAAAAAACTCTCTGGAGGCGTCGTTAGGGCTGGGGGGGAAGCTTCGAAAACCTACATTTGGGTATAAGACGCACCCAAATTTTTAGCCTCTTAGAGAGGAAAAGGGTGCAATTTATACTCCGAAAAATATGGTAATTTGCTATATCATATTCTAATTTTTAGCCACACTGTTTGCTGAAGTACATATCACAATGTTTGAGAAGTTTAGTGAAGAACCTGAAGAGATTTGCATGCATTAGATCAGTGTTCCCCAACCTTGGCAACTTGAAGATATCTGGACTTCAACTCCCAGAATTCCCCAGCCAGCATTTGCTGGCTGGGGAATTCTGGGAGTTGAAGTCCAGATATCTTCAAGTTGCCAAGGTTGGGGAACACTGATCTAATGCATGCAAATCTCTTCAGGTCCTTGCCAAGGTTGGGAAACACTGCATTAGATAGATATTTGCCGATGACTCTAAAGTGTGCAATAGGGTTGATATTCCTGGAGGGGTCTGTAATATGGTAAATGATTTAGCGTTACTAGATAAATGGTCAAAGCAATGGAAACTGCAGTTTAATGTTTCCAAATGTAAAATAATGCACTTGGGGAAAAGGAATCCTCAATCTGAGTACAGTGATCCCTCGATTAGTGCGGGGGTTACGTTCCAAGACCTCCCGCACTAATCGATTTTCCGCGGTATAGTGGTGCGGAAGTAAAAACACCATCTGCGCATGCGCGCCCTTTTTCCATGACCGCGCATGCGCAGATGGTGGAGCCAGGGAGCAACGAAAGTGCGGAAGCCGACAAAGATTGCTTTGAATGTCGGCTGCCCCCACCCCCCAACACCCGCCCGCCCGCCGTTCACCCGCCCGCCTGCCCGCTCGCTCGCCCGTTCACCCGCCCGGCCGCTCGCTCGCTCGCCGCTCGCCCGTTCACCCGCCTGGCCGCTCACTCACTCGCCGCTCAAGAGCAAGAGGGGGAGAGATAGAGAAAGAGAGAGAAGGAAAGAAAGAGATGAGAGAGGGAGGACGAGAGTGTGAGAGGAAGAAGCAAGATAGAGAAAGAGAGAGAGAAAGAAAGATGAGAAAGGAAGGAAGAGAGTGAGAGAGAGAGGAAGAAAGAGAGAGAGAGAAGAGTGGAAGGAAGAGAGAGAGAAATGATAGAAAAAAGGGGAGAAAAAAAGAGAAATGAGAAAATGATTGAAGCAGAGAATGACAGTAAAGAAAGAGAAAGAGACAGAGAAGTGACTCTTGGTGATGACGTATGACGTCATCGGGTGGGAAAAACCGTGGTATAGCAAAAAAAACCGTGGAGTATTTTTTAATTAATATTTTTTGAAAAACCGTGGTATAGCGTTTCGCACTAATCAAGACTGCACTAATCGAGGGATCACTGTATTGCATTGGCAGTTCTGTGTTAGCAAAAACTTCAGAAGAGAAGGATTTAGGGGTAGTGATTTCTGACAGTCTCAAAATGGGTGAGCAGTGTAGTCGGGCGGTAGGAAAGGCAAGTAGGATGCTTGGCTGCATAGCTAGAGGTATAACAAGCAGGAAGAGGGAGATTGTGATCTCCTTATATAGAGCGCTGGTGAGACCACATTTGGAATACTGTGTTCAGTTCTGGAGACCTCACCTACAAAAAGATATTGACAAAATTGAACGGGTCCAAAGACGGGCTACAAGAATGGTGGAAGGTCTTAAGCATAAAACATATCAGGAAAGACTTCATGAACTCAATCTGTATAGTCTGGAGGACAGAAGGAAAAGGGGGGACATGATCGAAACATTTAAATATGTTAAAGGGTTAAATAGGGTTCAGGAGGGAAGTGTTTTTAACAGGAAAGTGAACACAAGAACAAGGGGACACAATCTGAAGTTAGTTGGGGGAAAGATCAAAGGCAACATGAGAAAATATTATTTTACTGAAAGAGTAGTAGATCCTTGGAACAAACTTACAGCAGACGTGGTTGCTAAATCCACAGTAACCGAATTTAAACATGCCTGGGGTAAACATATATCCATTGTAAGATAAAATACAGTGATCCCTCGATTAGCACGGTCTCAATTAGTGCGAAACGCTACAACACGGTTTTTCAAAAAATATTAATTAAAAAATACTCCACGGTTTTTTTGCTATACCACGGTTTTCCCCACCCGATGACGTCATACGTCATCACCAAGAGTCACTTCTCTGTCTCTTTCTCTTTCTTTCCTGTCATTCTCTGCTTCAATCATTTTCTCATTTCTCCTTTTTTCTCCCCTTTTTTCTATCATTTCTCTCTCTCTTTCTTCCTCTCTCACACTCTCTTCCTCCCTCTCTCATCTCTTTCTTTCCTTCTCTCTCTTTCCTTCTCTCTCCCCCCCTCCACTTGCCCACGAGAAGAAAAAAAGCAACCTCTGCCGGGCAGCTCCCCTTGTGCCCCCGCTTTGTGCCTGCCTCTTGTCCCTCTCTTTTGGGGATTTTTTTTCCTTTTCTGTCTGAGTGCGTCTGTGTGAGCGCGAGAGAGGGAGTGCGTGTATGTGTGTGTGTGTCTGTTGCGGCTTGGGCTGGTCGGCCTCGGAGGCGGGAGAAGGCGAAGAGGTAGCAAGCGGGGAACCCGGCGGGGTGGATGGCGGCGGCGGCGTGTGTGTGTGTGGTGGCCGCCTTCAGCTTGGGGTCACCGCCGGCGTGCTCGAAGGACGCGCCGCCGCCCGCCTTGGAGCCCTCGAAAGCCTCGTCGTCTTCTGTGCTCTGCTCGCCGCTGCTCTCCAAGCGGGGCGCAGCGGCTGGGAGCGCGCGCCTTTTCTCCCCTGCGTGGATCCTGGCTAGCCATCGCGCCTCTCTTGAAGATGGGGAGCCTGGCGACGCGCTGTTTTCCCCCACCGAGGACAATCGGGGTAAACTCTTTTGGTTGGGAACCAACCGGCCCGGTGCTCTTTTGGCTCTCTTGGGGTTTCCCCTTTGCCTGGGCAGCAGGAAGACCCAGGGAAGGTTCCTTTGGCCGCCCAACAGCTGATCTGCTCCGCAGCGCAGCAGCAGCGAGGAGCCGAAGATGGGGTTTCCCCTTTGCCTGGGCAACGGGGAAACTCCATCTTCGGCTCCTCGCTGCTTCCGTGCTGCGGAGCAGATCAGCTGTTGGGCGGCCAAAGGAACCTTCCCTGGGTCTTCCCCGCTGCCCACACGCAAACTCCACCATCTGCGCATGTGCGGCCATGGAAAAAAAAGGGCGCGCATGCGCAGATGGTGTTTTTACTTCCGCACCACTATAACACGGAAAATCGATTAGCGCGGGAGGTCTTGGAACGTAACCCCAGCGCTAATCGAGGGATCACTGTACAGGAAATAGTATAAGGGCAGACTAGATGGACCATGAGGTCTTTTTCTGCCGTCAGTCTTCTATGTTTCTATGTTTCTATATGAAAGTTTTCTTACCTTTGAATCTGCTAAGCATTTTTTGGTATGTGAAAGTTGTTTAAAACTTGCCGGTCAGGTCAGTCGCTTTGTAAAAATGCAAAACTGATGTCCCCGAGAGAAAGCCTTGATTTTTAAAAGCAGTTTAAGAAGTTACTCTCCTCTGCTTGTGGCTAATGCTGTATTTCATCCCCATATTAAGCTAACCGTGTTAGAGAAAATGGGCTACGACGTGGAGCGCTTTGTTGGTTATGTCAATGAAGGGCTGATCTGTTGCATTTGCCGAGGTGTGCTCGAAGAACCGCTGCAAGCTGCTTGTGAACATGCCTTCTGCGCTTCCTGCATCCATGGATGGCTCACTCAATACAACAGATGCCCAGAGGATCGGCAGTTTCTTGATTTGTCTCTCCTTCGACCACTTTGCAGGTATGGGACCACTCGCCCACGACTCCTAGTCCTGATGCATTAGTCACTCTTTGCAGCTGCTTCTCCTAAAATTGCATTGTGAAAGTGATTTTAAAGCTAACCTTGAAAAGGCTTCCTGGGTATTGAGAAATAGATTTTGAGGAAGGCATTCATAAGCTACGGTTCAAAGTTATGACAGAACCTCCAAAAGATACTTCTAACCTAATTTCAAAGTTCCAATGTTTGTGTGTATGCACTTGCACACGTACACACCATTGTTACGTGATCACATTTGGGTGTTTGGCAACCGACCTGTGGCCATTTGCAGTCTACCATGATCACATGACCACGATTTTTACAGTCTTTTATTTCTGGATTCTGACAAAAACACCCATTGGATAAAATGGATTCACTTAATGACTGCTGCCAAAAACATTTTTAATAGCTACAAATATTCAAAATGGCATGTAATAGACACATAGATAATGAAGGCTACCTGTATTGGGAAAGATTCCATAATCCTTTTTCAGTTTTTTCCCCTGATTTATTTCCCCTGATCAGTGGTTATTCAAACCACAAAAAGGTTGTGCTTTCTTTTTTAAAAAAAATATTTCACGTTCCTCAAAGCAAAATTTGTCAGAAAACTTTTTTTTTTACGGTACTGCAAAGTGATAATTTCTTAATGTAGGTACATGAAGAATGATCATAATCGACTTCAGATTCACTGCAGAAACAGAGACCGTGGCTGTGAAACAGTGTGCTCCCTCGAATTCATTGACAGTCATGAATGCGACTGTGAATACACCCAGATACCCTGTCCAAATAATGGTAGGTAAAAGGCAGAGATGTTTGATGTAGTGATGGTAAATCCCGTTTTTTATACCTACATTAAATAACTGGAGCCTCAAGTGACCTTTCTTGAGTTCTAGTTTTGCAAATTCATTTGTTTCCACCTTGCTGAGGAACTCATAGATTCATAGAATGTATAAAGAGCTGACATTAGCTTTCATAAAACTGGAAAGCAACCAATGTTTCTTTCCCTCTGTTACTGTTTGGGGGACAAATTGCTTCTCTGTGTGTTAGATTAGAAATGACTTACAAGGACATTTCCTGATTTAATGGATTACTTGACTATCGGCCATATTGGGTGGGACTCTGAAAGTCACAACTACTTCTAGAAGTTATAAGTTTCCTAAATGTTCTGCCTGCGTGTCTCAACCGCCCGTAATTACAGCATAATTAGTCCAGGAAGACACATACCACACGATAAAAGGAAAACCCCAAAAGTTTTTATAAACAGAAAAACAGAAACAGCTCCCTTTTTAAATGTCAAAGGGATTTTCTGGTACACACAAGGTTAAATGCAGTCCAATTGCTCACCCAATAACTGGGAAATTGAGTCCAATTCTAAAGTCCAGAGAGTACACACACACAATCCTGAAGAGCAAAACCCACGATCTTGACGAAACAATGAATCAGATAAACTGCCATGAGGCTAAAACACCAGGCTGCACTTTTATCTGTAGCGCTAATTACAGCAGCCCTACCCAACCACAGGTGGCCTCATTTTCTCTTGTAATAATCCTTCAGTTGTTGTCTCCTATGCATCACTCTATGCATGCATGGATGTGTCATTACCGTATTTTTCGCTCCATAAGACGCAGTTTTTTCCCTCCCAAAGTAGGATGAAAAATCAGCCACGTCTTATGGAGCGAAGATGCAGGCAGGGAGGGGGGGGAGGCGCTGGAGCAGGGGGGGGGGCAGGGGGGGGAGGCGCTGGAGCAGGGGGGGGGCGGCGATATACTCATCTGGAGACCGCCGCCTCTGTCGCCGCCTCTCCTCTTCCCAACCCCGAAGAGAGCCGCGCCTTTCGGCCTCCGGAAGTGCTGGGCCGGGGGACGCCTCCACCCCGCAGGTTTAGGAGGCGGAGCAGCACCAGAGGAGCGTTGGCGGCTCCGAGCCTTTGGGAAGGCTACGGGAATCGCTTCAGGAGGCGGGGAGGTCTCGAAGACACAAAACCCAGCCAGTCGCTCGCAGCCGGCCGCCGCCTGTGCAAAGTTTGGCTGCGAACTTGGCTGGCTAGCTGCTGCCTGGCCCCCTCCCTCCCGGAGGAGGATCTCCCTTCGCACCACCAGCGGCGCTCCCCCCGCCAGCCAGCCAGCCAAGCCCCGCGCCCGTCGGAGCCGGCTCCTCGCTCTCCCCCCGCTGCCCGCCGCGTTTGCAGGAGGTGGGGAGGATCGGGCGGCCCGCCAAGGCCAGGAGGGACGCCGCTGCCCCCCTCCCTCTCTCCGCCCGCCGCTGCGCCTCCTGCTGAGCCCCCTCGGCCCCACGCGGCGCCTGTCAGAGGAAGCTGCCCTGTCCCGGCCAGGATCCGGGGGCGAGGTCGTCGGGGTTTGAGGGGCCCTAAACCGCCCACAGCAGAAAAACAGAAAAAATAAGGGAGAGAGAAAGAGAGAGAAAGGAAGAGGAGAGATAGAAAGGGGGAGAGAGATAGAGAAGGAGAGAGAGAAAGAGAGAGATACAAAGAGAGTGAGTGAGAGAAGGAGAGATAAGAGAGAGAAAGAAAGAGGGACAGAGAGAAAGAAAGAGAGGGACAGAGAGAAAGAAAGAGGGACAGAGAGAAAGAAACAGAAGAACAGAGAGAAAGAAATAGAGGGACAGAGAAAGGGAGAGGAGAGATAGAAAGGGGGAGAGAGAAAGAGGGAGAGATAGAGAAGGAGAGAGAGAAAGAGAGAGATACAAAGAGAGTGAGTGAGAGAAGGAGAGAGAAGAGAGAGAAAGAAAGAGGGACAGAGAGAAAGAAAGAGAGGGACAGAGAGAAAGAAAGAGGGACAGAGAGAAAGAAAGAGAGGGACAGAGAGAAGGAAAGAGAGGGACAGAGAGAAAGAAATAGAGGGACAGAGAAAGGGAGAGAGAGAAAGAGAAAGAAAGGTAGAGAGAAAGAGGGAGAGATAGAAAGAAAGAGAGAGGGGGGCTTGTTTGTATATTTTCCCAATTCCCCTAGGGCAGTGTTATTGTAATAAATATTTTAGCCTACTTTTTGGCTCAAAATATTTTTTTTCTATTTTCCTCCTCTAAAAACTAGGTGCGTCTTATCAGCAGGTGCGTCTTATAGAGCGAAAAATACGGTAATTCTTGTTCAGAATCCAGGGATGATACAGATGACTGATCTCTTCCTGGGCTGTCTGCCAAACTCCCTCTTCCCTGTCACTCACGCTTCCTTGGTCAGAGGAGACTTCATCGGCAGATTCTACTGGGAGCAAAACAGGCCTGCGGCATGTGGATGTCTCCCCCACATCCACCTGCACATTGCTTGTGGCAGGAGCTGGGCCAGAGCTAACCACAACACTAAATGTGCTACAGATAGGCTGAAGAACAGGAAAACAACACCTTTTTTTCACTATCAGAATTTTCTTTGAGTCAGTACACCTTGGTAAAGAAATAATTTCTCTTATCAAGAATACAGTATTGGAGATAAAATTGCTTTTTCTGTTTCTACCCAATGTCGTGCCCCTGTCGGAGTCTGATTCTGAGATGGAAGAGGAACCGCTGACAGAGAGCGGCTCCGTTGGCTGCGGAGGAAACGGGGGAAGGGCAAAGTCAGGCTGGGCAGAACAGGAGAGAGGTGGAACAAGGGAGAGGAGGTTCTGATGAAGACCAAGGCCCACCTGCTCCTCATCCTGGAGCAGTGATGGCAAACCTATGGCACGGTTGCCACAGGTGGCACATAGAGCATATCTGCTGGCACGTGAGACGTTGCCTTATCTCAGCTACAATGTGCATGTGTGTGCTGACCAGTTGATTTTTGGCTCACACGGAGGCTCAGGGGGGTGGTTGGTTTGCATAGAGCCTTCGGGGGATGGGGAAGGGCATTTTTACCCTTCCCCAGCTCCAGAGAAGCCTTTGGAGCCTAGGGAGAGCGAAACATGAACCTACTGGACCCACCAGAAGTGGGGAAACATGCAGTTTCAAGCCTCCAGAGGGCCTCTGGGGGTGGGCACACCTGGAAATGGAGTTTAAAAGGAGAAACAAATGGGAGGGGCAGTTGTCAAACACTGAGTTCATGCTGGTGTTCACTGCTTTATCTGAGTTCCTGGCATCCTTCCAACTAGTTTGATTTACTGCCTTGCCGCCCTACCGAATTAATTACCTTATCTTGTTATTTATTTGTTTGTTTATTTGTTTGTTTGTTTGTTTATTCCTTCAATTTTTATGCCGCCCTCCTCCTTAGACTCAGGGCCGCTTACAACATGTTAGCAAATAGCACTTTTTAACAGAGCCAGCATATTGCCCCCACAATCCGGGTCCTCATTTTACCCACCTTGAAAGGATGGAAGGCTGAGTCAACCTTGAGTCGGTGATGAGATTTGAACCGCTGACCTACAGATCTACAGTTAGCTTCCGTGGCCTGCAGTACAGCACTCTACCTGCTGCGCCACTCCGGCTCTCTCGTTGGATTTATAGTCGGAAGTTTTTTGACTTACAGGTTTGTGGGAGATTTTTTTTTCCAGGCTGAAGAATAAAAGGGACGTTGGAGGCAAGTTTGGAGATAATAAAGGGACTATTATTTATTCTCTGGCTATGGTGCCTTTGTGCCACAGCCCAGCTCATCATAACCATCTTCTGTTTTTCACTTAGATTGTCCAGTCCAAGTTGAACGGCGTAACCTATATAGTCATATGATAGTGTGTGGATTTCAGACTCGTGAATGCCCCAATGGTTGTGGAGTTCTCATTCTCAGTCATGAAGATGCCCAGCACAACTGTGTGGCCGGACTGAGAACTGAACTAGAGTTCCTCAGGTAAAGTTGTACCCTTTGGCTTAAGAGTCAACTTTAACAAGCTCTAGTTTCTAATTTAATTAATATCACAGCAATAGTCATTAACTTATTGCCAAAGATTAAGAAACTACTGGTTCTAGAAAATCTGTAATACAGTGTTCCCTCGATTTTCGCAGGAGATGCATTCATAGTTCCCTCTAAGCCAGTGATGGGCAACCTTTTGAGCTTGGTGTGTCAAAATTCGCCAAAAAACCGAGCATAACTCAGGTGGTGTGTCACCTTGAGAAAAAAACACTCTCACTCTCTCTCACTCTCTTCCTTCCTCTCTCATCTCTCACTCTTTCTTTCTTGCTCTCTCTCTCTCTTCCTTTCTTTCCTTCTCACTTCCTTCCACTTTTTTCTCTTTCTCTCTTCCTTCCTTCCCCTCTTCCCCTCCCTCTCCCTCTCTCCTACTCTTCTCCTACTCTTCCTCTCTTGCTTTTCTTTCTCCTCCTCCTTCTCTTCCTCCTCCTCTCCTTTTCCTCCTCTTCCTCCTCCTCTCATTTTTCCTCTTCCTATTCTCCTTTTCTTTCTCCTCCTCCTTCTCTTCCTCCTCCTCTCCTTTTTCTCCTCTTCCTCCTCCTCTCCTTTTTCTCCTACTCTTCCTCTCCTGCTTTTCTTTCTCCTCCTCCTCCTCTCCTTTTCCTCCTCTTCCTCCTCCTCTCATTTTTCCTCTTCCTATTCTCCTTTTCTTTCTCCTCCTCCTTCTCTTCCTCCTCCTCTCCTTTTGCTCCTCCTCTTCCTCTCCTCTTCCTCCTCCTCTTCCTCTCCTGCTTTTCTTTCTCCTCCTCCTCTTCCTCCTCCTCTCCTTTTTCTCCTCCTTTTCCTCCTCTTCTTCCTCTCCTTTTTCTCCTCTTCCTCTCCTTTTCCTCCTCTTCCTCCTCCTCTCCTTTTTCTCCTCTTCATCTCCTCCATTTCCTTCTGGTTCTCCTTCTCCTGCTCTTCCTTCTCCTTCTCCTCTTCCGCTTTCTCCTCCTCTCCTTTTCCTCCTCCTCTTCCTCTCCTTTTCCTCCTCTTCCTCCTCCTCTCATTTTTCCTCTTCCTCTTCTCCTTTATCTCTTCCTTCCTTCCCCTCTTCCTCCCTTTCTCTCTCCCTCTCGTTCACTTTTCTCTCCCTTTCCTCCTTCTTTCCTCTCCTCTTTCCCTCCCTCTTTTTCCCTTCTTTCTCTCCACGTCTCCGGCGGGCAGACGGCTTTGCTAACCGGCACAAGGCTCAAGCCAGCTGCCCGGGAAAGCCCTGTGCCAGGCAGGAAAGCCGGCTTTACGGGAAAGCAGCGCGCTTTTCAAATGTGCAACTCTTTCCTGGGCGGGGGGGGGGGGGGGCGCCCGAACAGAGGCGGCGGGGGGGGGGGGGTTCAAGGGACCAACAGCCGGTCCTTTTCGAGGCTGCGTTGTTGCAGCGTCTGAGGCCGCCGCTGCCTCCGCCTCCAGGCGAAGGGATCTCCTCGGTGGGCGGCCTCGGAGGCTGCAACAACACAGCCCCGAAAAGGACCAGCTGTTGGTCCCTTAAACCTGCCGCTGTCGCCCACTGCGGAGATCCCTTCGCCTGGAGGCGGAGGCGGCGGCCTCAGACGCTGCAACAACGCAGCCCCAAAAAGGACCGGCTGTTGGTCCCTTGAACCCGCCGCCGCCGCCTCTGTTCGGGTGAAGGGATCTCCGCAGTGGGCGGCAGCAGCTTGAAGAGACCAACAGCCGATCCTCATTGAGCTGAGTTTCCTTTGGCTTCCTTCGAGGCAGCAGGTGAGCTTTGCAGTTTTGCCTCGAAGGAAGCCAAAGGAAGCTCAGCTCGGGGGCGGGCCTGAAGCAGCAGCCGCCTACTCCGCCCCACGTTTCGGCCGCGCGAAGAAGCAAAAAAGCGGCACTGGAGGGACCAAGACAGTCTGCAGCTGAGCGTCTGGAGGAAGAGGAGGAGGAAAACCAGGGGGCGGGGAAGAAAGCGGGCCTGCAATTGGCCAATTTCTTGCCTTCAGGGAGAGGAACTGCTGCTGCTCTGCCATAGGGTGCTTTCCTCCCCGCCCCCTGGCTTTCTTCCTTGCCACCGCCAGACGCTCAGCAGCAGAGTGGAGGGGAGATTCGGGAGCAGCCGCGTGTCACCAAAAATGGCTACGCGTGTCAGTGCTGACACGCGTGTCATAGGTTCGCCATCACTGCTCTAAGCTGAGCAGTGAGCAATTGCTCACTTAAAAATCATCATCAACTCAGAGTTTTCCAAACCTGCCCAGAAGCCGAGAGGGAAAGGGTGAGAGGGAAGGAGAGAGAGAGGAAGAGAGAGAAAGAGATAGAAAAAAGAGAGGAAGGAAAAGAGAAAGAAAAAGAATGGGAGTAAGGAAGAGAGAAAGAAAATCAAAATCTAGTTTGAAACTAGCTCAACTATTTAAGTGGCATTTTGATATTGATAGAGTTGCCGTATTATGAGCTCACTGTTATAGACACACAGTACAGTATTTTATTTTGAAATTCTCTGAGGCAAAACAGGGTGGGTTTTTTGTTTGTTTGTTTGTTTATTTATTTGTTTATTATTTCTGGGCCGCCCAGTCCCGAAGGGACTGCTGCTCAGACACTATACTTTTCCGCCCACCCCCCAAAAAAATTAGAGGGAACACTGGATGCGTTCCAAGACCGCCCGCGAAAGTTGAATTTCCGCGAAGTAGAGATGCAGAAGTAAATACACTATTTTTGGCTATGAACAGTGTCACAAGCCTTCCCTTAACACTTTAAACCCCTAAAGTGCAATTTCCCATTCCCTTAGCAACCATTTAGATTATTACTCACCATGTTTATTAAAGTTTATTAAAAAAAATATTTATTAAAGGCGGATGAAAGTTTGGCGATGACATATGATGTCATCGGGTAGGAAAAACCGTGGTATGGGGGGGGGGGAAACTGCAAAGTATTTTTTAATTAATATTTTTGAAAAACCGTGATATAGGCTTTTTGCGGAGTTCGAACCCGCAAAAATCGAGGGAACACTGTATTTTGTTTAGCGTCTATCATCGCTGCCAATCCTGGAAATGATTTCACTTATCAAGTGGGAATTAGACAGTTACTTACAGGTTATATAGCATGAAGAAATTTGATAAGCTATAAAAACTGTTTTCATTTAAAATACTGTCAAAATAGCTAAGGGGTTATTTGTTTCTCAAACAGAGGTAGAGTTATCAGTCTTACTAATGGAGAATACACTTCCTTTTTTAAAGGTATAACATGACCAATCAAATAGAAGATACCAAAGAGAAGATGCAGTCTTTTTTAGATTCTCAAAGGAGAAAGATGGTGATAAGAGAAGGTCTTATGCAAAAAGACATTAAAGAACTTAAGGTAACATAACTTTTTCCCTACGGATTTATGAAAGGAAACTTGGAGAATGTTTATTGAAGCCTGCCATTTAATGTGTGTGTGTGAGAGAGAGAGATCTGTTTTTGCTGAATTTGAAAATTAAGGGAGACTAGAATAGATCTATTTCAGCCTCATCAGCTAGCCATACCCCTCACTGGGACTTGAACCTGCAAACTTTGCCTTGTAAGGCAGAGAATTAACCTCTAGGCTACAGTATCCAATCCCTTCAGCTCTGTACCAGGGAAGGGTTACATATATTTTGTGTCAAATCACCCTGGTATATTGAAGGAACATCACAGCTCCTTTTTTGCCTCTCGGCCCAATCCAGGCCATGTATATATTTGCTGTAAAATTTACCCTGCCATGGCTCTTTGATCCGATGAGAACAATGTTCATCAATTAATTAATTAATACAAATCATATTTGTATTAACTCTAGTTATTTGTCATGCTAGCTGCCATGGCTTCCAAGACCAGCTGGTCCAGAATGTAACGGCACTGGTAATTAGAGGCGCAGCCTACTATGCCCAAATTACAGGGTTACTCTGCAGGCTGTAGGCAACAGTCCTCAAAGGTTATGGCCATTGCAGCATCCCCAGGGCAGGCGGGGGTTCCATTTACCAGTGGCTACCAGTACCCTCTCCGGGAGGGTTGCGGGCAGGTGGGCAGGCGTGGACACGTCCGGCGTGGTGAGATTTGGCTTCTATGCCTGCGCAACAAGCGAAATCTTGCACGAGGATGTTCACGTGAGAGAGATTTTGCCAATTTTCGGCGATTTCTTTGCTTCCGCGCATGTGCAGAGGCAAAAGACCCCGCCCAAAATGGGCAAATCTCATGCATGAGAGCATCCTTGTGTGAGTTTTCGCTTGGTGCACATGCGCAGAAGCCAAATATCATGTGAACAGACACGTGCACACATTGGTGGTGTGGAGATGAGTGCACATCTCAATTTCCACTACCAAAACCCAGATGTACTGCTGCAACCCATTTACTGCCCCAGGGCCATGTAATCAGAATCCAGGCACTTCAATGCCTGGCACATGATTTACGATGTTGCAGCAAAGTCAATAGGGAAACCAACAGGAAAGGTCACAACTTGCCCCAATCACTTCTTCTCCTGATGAGTAAATAGAGATTGCGTATTTTGCAACCCCGGTCTGCACTCCGTGGAATTACTCACAGCTCCCAGTGCCTGCTCATGACGCCATATCCCTTGCAGTAACATCACCCCCTGCAACACACCCACTTATTTTTACAATAAGTCCCAAGGAGCTAGAATAGAAGCTTTAGTTCCTAACACCAGGGGAAATTTGTCTTTTCCCATGGTCTTAGTCGACCCCTGTGAAACGGTCGTTCGACCCCCAAAGTTTTCCCGACCCCCAGGTTGAGAACCACTGACCTAGCCTCCGTTGAGTTTGATCAGGTAGATAGTTCAGACAATTAATGAAGAGAATAAAATAAAATAACTTGGCTATTACCGTTCATCTTTACGTTTGTCATTCTCTTCTAGCAACGAGCAATACTTTTCTGATAAAATTAACTCTTTAAATGCTTTTTAGAGTCAAATGTCCAAGATGACGTCTGACATGCAGGCTCTGAGGAAAATAGAACGACAGCATCGGCAAGAGATGGAGCTTCAAAAACGCCAATTGCTGGAAGTAATAAAGCATCTCCAAAAACACCCCTCTCCAAAAAATAAAAGCAAGAAAGCCGTACTTTCCCCGCATCCATCATGACTGGGTAGTAGGATATAGAAGATAGGGGAGCCAATAGCCATATAAAACTAAGTTCAACTCAGGTTTGCCGAAGGTTTGAACTAATTTTAGAAGGCAAAATTTTTAATGTACTTTATTGTAATAAAAAGATATCAGTTCTACTCATGTATAGACCTTATTTTCCTTGAGATCTTTTCAAGAATTTGGGAAGAATCGTTCTTAAAAGAAAGCATCTTCAAGTGTTAACCATTTCAGTAGTGAATGCTAGGAATTTAAAAACCTGGGAATGATTTAAAAAGCATTGTTAATGTGATTCATTATTTTCCCCCCCTCAAATCAGTAACAAAAGATCTTTCTACTATTCAGAACAGGGTATTAAAAACATAGACATGAAGATTAAGGGATACAGGACCTTAGTTTTAATAGGAAAATTATAGGGATAAAGATTTCAGCAAAAAATCACAACACATCTTCAATAGTTGATGGTCTAAACCAGTGTTTCCCAACCTTGACAACTTGAAGATATTTGGACTTCAACTCCCAGAATTCCCCATGCTGGCTGGGGAATTCTGGGAGTTGAAGTCCAAATATCTTCAAGTTGCCAAGGTTGGGAAACACTGGTCTAAACTATGCAAGATAAATTACTGGATTCTGATCCTGATTTCTACTTTACCTCAGAATTTTTCTTTTTCAGGTAATTTGTAAATCTCCAGAGTAGTCTACTTACCATCATATAGGTGAAAGGCAAAGTAATAATAAATTTATGCTTTTGTTTTGATCTTTAAAAAATTATAGTTGACATGTAAAGAGAGGATTTTACAGGGTCTTTATAACAATGGCCCTTATGTTAGATATGGGATGCTACTATAGAACTGCAATATAGCTAACTTGATTTGTAAGTTGATCTTACAGTCCAACCTCTACCTCATGATTGCTTCAAGAATAAAACTGAAAGGGGAAATGCTACATATTTTCCTGGAGATCACACAATAAAAGTAAGATATCCTCCTAATCAAAAAAATAAGTTGACACCAAAGCAGTTCTAATTAACTAATAAAGCTAATAAATATCTTTGCACACATGATCCAAAATGAGATTCAATATAAAAGCGTCAATACATTACAAAAAAGAAACTTGCAAAAGGAATTTACTCTGCACAGAAAGAAATTAGGAAGACAAATGTGATCATCTATGCCAGAGGCCTGCAACCTTGAAACACTTGAAGACTTCAATTCTCCAGCCAGCAAAGCTTTTTGGGATTTGAAGTCCACATTCTTCAAGGTGCCAAGGTAGGAGAGCCCTGATCTATTCAGTGTGGTTAATGCTTGTTGAAAGAAATGTTTAAGAGGTCTGACTGTAGACTAATACTATTTTTTGAAATAAATACTTCATATCCAATATTTTTATTCCATGCGCATGTTCTGAAAGTGCAGTGCTGTTGTGTGATAGATGTAGGGAGATTTTGCTGCGACAAATAAGCAGAGGAGTTTATTAGATCTTCGTTTTAGTAGCCAAAAAAACTTTTTTTCTTACACTGATCCTGTTAACCCCATCAACAAAAAAGAAATTCAACAGTTATATTCATGGTGGTATTAATACTGATAAAGTTTGATGGAAGGAAAACACCTGAAACTATGTTAACCCAACTCACAAATGGTACATGAAACCAAAACTATATCATGACTTAACATGTTGGATAAAAGCACTAACACTGCCCGATATAATTCTCAAAAGAAATCTTCAGTTGTGATAATATGGCATATACCAGTGATGGCGAACCTATGGTATGGGTGCCACAGGTGGCACGTGAGACCAGCTCAGCTCCAGTGTGCATGTGTGTGCTAGACAGCTAATTTTTGACTCACCCAGAGGTTCTGGGAAGGCATTTTTGACTTCCAGACAGCCTCCAGAGGGGATGGGAAGCCTTTGGAGCCTGGAGAGGGTGAAACATGAGCTTATTGGACCTACCAGAAGTTGGGAAACAGGCTGTTTCTGGCCTCCAGAGGCTTCCAGGGGTGGGGAGCTGTTTTCGCCCTCCCAGGCATTGGGTGTGGGTACTCGTGCATGCATGATAGTACACGTGCGTACTCTTGGCACCCGAGGAAAAAAAGGTTCGCCATCACTGGCATATACAGCATGGGTTTTGTTGCCAGGCTGGTTGCTTTTATGCTTGTCTCAGACTGGAGGAAAGTGAAATACACTGCTCAAAAATAAAAGGAATACTTAAAAAACAGAATATAACTTCAAGTAAATCAAACTTCTGTGAAATCAAACTGTCCACTTAGGAATCAACTCTGATTGACAATCAAGTTCACATCCTGTTGTGCAAATGGAATAGTTGTGCAAATAAACTATTCAATGAGAATATTTCATTCATTCAGATCTAGGATGTGTAATTTGAGTGTCTTCTTTATTTTTTTGAGCAGTATATATTCAGATCACAACTAAACTACAGCATCCCAGGAGCAAATGATTTGCTCTAGTTCTTAACCAGGAGTATTTTGGGGGAAATGGAGATGGCATTCATATATAGGCCAAACCTTGTACTGTACTTGTGGTGTGTGTGTGTGCGTGTTAATTTTACCGACTTAAATCCTTGAAGTAAACCCTTGTTCTCAGCTGCTGGGGGTATATACTGCAGGTTTGACCTGTTAAATGAGAAAAAGGGAGGGAGAGAAACATGTTCCAAGCTGTGCTGCTTGAGAAGGCAGAAACTGGTTTTGGAGAAGCTTTGCAGAAAGTTGCTGTCACTCTCTGAGTGCCGATCCATTGGAATGTGCATTTTCCGTTTCTGGACCCAGAGGATCAAGGACATGTTTCACCCCAAACTCAAGGCAGACACCTGGACCTCCAGGAATGGCAGAAAATACAGAAGAGGGCAACATGAGCTATGGTGGCACAATGGTTAGTGCGCATTGCTGCAGGCTACTTCTGACTGCTGGCTGACTGCAATTTGGCAGTTCAAATCTCACCAGGCTCAAGGTTCATCTAGCCTTTCCTCCTTACAAAGTGGGTAAAATGAAGAACCAAACTGCTGGGGGCAATAGGTTGATTCTGTAAATCACTCAGGGCTGTAAAGCACTATAAAATGGTATACATGTCTCAAGTGCTATTGTTATTGCTACATCCCCCAGCATACGGAGAGGGGCGGCATATCAATCTAATAAATAATAATAAATAATAATATACACACTAGAAAGGCTGAGACCCAAAAACGGTATGACTAAATCTTTTTAACCATGGTCAAAAATAACACTGCCTGTTCCCTTTGTGTCTCTTTTTAATGAAATAATGGAAACTGCAGTTTAATGTTTCCAAATGTAAAATAATGCACTTGGAGAAAAGGAATCCTCAATCTGAGTATTGTATTGGCAGTTCTGTGTTAGCAAATACTTCAGAAGAAAAGGATTTAGGGGCAGTGATTTCTGACAGTCTCAAAATGGGTGAACAGTGCAGTCAGGCGGTAGGGAAAGCAAGTAGGATGCTTGGCTGCATAGCTAGAGGTATAACAAGCAGGAAGAGGGAGACTGTGATCCCGATATATAGAGCGCTGGTGAGACCATATTTGGAATACTGTGTTCAGTTCTGGAGACCTCACCTACAAAAAGATATTGACAAAATTGAACAGGTCCAAAGATGGGCTACAAGAATGGTGGAAGGTCTTAAGCATAAAACGTATCATCAAAGACTTAATGAACTCAATCTGTATAGTCTGGCGGACAGAAGGAAAAGGGGGGACATGATCGAAACATTTAAATATGTCAAAAGGTTAAATAAGGTTCAGGAGGGAAGTGTTTTTAATAGGAAAGTGAACACAAGAACAAGGGAACACAATCTCAGGTTAGTTGGCGGAAAGATCAAAAGCAACATGAGAAAATATTATTTTACTGAAAGAGTAGTAGATCCTTGGAACAAACTTCCAGCAGACATGGTTGCTAAATCCACAGTAACCGAATTTAAACATGCCTGGGATAAACTTAGATCCATCCTAAGATAAAATACAAAAAATAGTATAAGGGTAGACTAGATGGATCATGAGGTCTTTTTCTGCCGTCAGTCTTCTATGTTTCTATGTATCTTTCTTCTGAAACGTCTTCACCTAAAAATGATCTTGCAACATCCAGAGTTGCTTGATGAATGGTAGCTTTAGAAGTTGATCAAACAAAGGCAACAGCTGGAGCTTTAGGAAAGTACTTGACGGATTCTGCTATCTCAGAACGCTAAAAGTTATTCTTCATTCATTACTTAGCAGGTGTCGTCTCAGTGGTATCTTAGGTGAAAGTCACATTGCAAACCTACCGGGGGAATAAAACCTTACATTTCTGGAGCACCGCCAGGTCATGTCCCAAACACAGTCAAATATTACACACACAAAAAAGACAGTTTTATTGAAATCTCAGATCTTGTATGAAACAAAATTGAATCCCTAAAAAAAATAATATCTTGCTGCCCTCAGGTACCACGTCTAGCATTGGTCCTTGAATATATTTTAAGTATTTCACCATCATCTTGAAATGCTCCGAGTCAGAATGTTCTCAGAGATCCATTTATCGAGTAAAGGAACGAACGTGACGTCCTCTTCCACTGCTTCCGCTAACAAACTTTCCTCTTGAACCACTGCTGTTGGTACTTGCCCAAGATGGTGTAAGTCCACCACGGCCTCTGGATGCACGATCGCGGGGACTTGGCCGGTAGCCTTAAACAAATGGAAAGGTTATTGGCAACAGAACCTATGCACTTCTAGTAGGATCTGCAACTGAGAGATGGTTGAATTAAAGCTACATAGTAAACAGTTTAAAGAATTAAGATTATATATAACAGGCAGGGGGAAAAGGTATTAAGATTGGAATTTAGTATGGCTAAAACCAAAACTTGCTACCGAGAATAAATAACTGGCTGAAAACAGGTAAACTGTGAGGACAACCAAGGCTGAAAAAGAGATGCTAATTCTGATATTGTCTAATACAGTGTTTCCCAACCTCGGCAACTTGAAGATATCTGGACTTCAACTCCCAGAATTCCCAAGCCAGCGAATGCTGGCTGGGGGATTCTGGGAGTTGAAGTCCAGATATCTTCAAGTTGTCGAGGTTGGGAAACACTGGTCTAATACATATCTCCAACTCCCATTCGAATGAATTTAAAGCTATGTATTTTAACAATAGTTGAAACATGCAAGTTGTTGTATGGATAGGTTTTAAAATCCTTAGCAAGGAACTCATTCCATTAACTTTTTTTTCTTTAAAGATTTTTTTTTATTTTTTTCACCATCATTACATAAACATCCATACCTATACCATAATATCAAAACATACATAATTATACATTTCTGTCCAAAGTACCAAAAAGAAGTATCCTAATTTTGCACTTTTTCTACTTTTATCTCCCATCTGTATTACTTCTATATTTCATACTACTCCCCTCCCTCTATCTCTCTCTCTTCCCTCTTTCTTACTTCCGGCCTCCCTCTAATGCCACCTCCTTACTTCCTATTTTTGTGGCATGGGTCTAGAAACATAGAAACATAAAAGATTAACGGCAGAAAAAGACCTCATGGTCCATCTAGTCTGCCCCTTATACTATTTCCTGTATTTTATCTTAGGGTGGATATATGTTTATCCCAGGCATGTTTGAATTCAGTTACTGTGGATTTACCAACCACGTCTGCTGGAAGTTTGTTCCAAGGATCTACTACTCTTTCAGTAAAATTATATTTTCTCATGTTGCTTTTGATCTTTCCCCCAACTAACCTCAGATTGTGTCCCCTTGTTCTTGGTGGTCTACCACCTTTAATTTTCAACTTTCTTTCAAATCAATTACTATAGCCTATCTTCCAAACATATTAATTATCTCTTGTACCTCTTGATTTTGGGCTCTATTCCTCCCTTACTTCAATTTACATCTTTACTCTTTTTTTTAATCCTGTCATTTTTAAATGCCATAAATTTCTGATCTCTTTTCCCATTTCTTATCTCCCTTTCAACTTTATCACTCAATTTTATTTATTTATTCATTCATTCATTCATTCATTCATTCAATTTGTATGCCGCCCTTCTCCTTAGACTCAGGGCAGCTTACATCATGTTAGCAATAGCACTTTTTAACAGAGCCAGCATATTGCCCCCACCATCTGGGTCCTCATTTTACCCACCTTGGAAGGATGGAAGGCTGAGTCAACCTTGAGCCGATGATGAGATTTGAACCGCTAACCTACAGATCTACAGTCAGCTTCAGTGGCCTGCAGTACAGCACTCTACCTGCTGCGCCACCCCAGCTGTGTATTTTAACTCATTCCCCATTTTTAAATGAATTCTAATCTTATCACTACACTTCCATCCATTGGTTAATAACATTACCAACTTCCCAATATACAATATTAAAGAAAAAAGAACCCCTAATTATCTAAAATCTCAATGGCAAAAAATCCATAAATTATATAATATTACATAAGGATCTAATGCTAGTTACAAACATTTCAACAATTTCAGTAATTATCTAAATCATTTTCAACATTAAATCAATTTGATAAGTTATACAATAATTTTATAAAAGCAAATCTTATGAAGTAAATAGTAATTATTCAAATTTTATAATCTTCTAACAATTGACCTACTCTAGTCTAATTTATTTCCCTTTTCTTTTTTTCCCTTTCATCATCAAAATTTAATTCAAACTATCATGCTCCAATCTAATATAGACTAATTTGTTAAAAAAAACTTTTAGCAAGATAATTATGCACTTATATTCAGCTAATAGTGATGACACAATTAAATGTAAAACAATAATTCTAAAAAAATAAGTATATTATTTTATATGAAGACCTTTAAAAATAATAATTATACAACTCTTATAACATTTCAACAATTTCAGTAATTATCTAAATCATTTTCAACATTAAATCAATGTTATAAATTAAATTTTGTATAAAAACAAATCTTATAAAGAAAATTAGTGAGTATTCAAATTTTATAATCTTCCAACAACTGACCTACTGTAGTTTAATTTATTTCTCTTCTTTTCTTTATTCTTTTTCCATTTCATCATCAAAATTTAATCCAAACCATCATGTACTTATAGAAAAAACCTTTTAACAAGATAATTATGCTAATTATACCCACTTATATACAACTAACAGTGTTGACATGATTACATGTAAAATAACAATTCTTTTAAAAAAAATTCCTTTGTATTGACCTTCCCCTTTTCATCCAAGAGCTCTTTTGGTCTCTCAAAAATTTCACCTTTTATAGATTTTATCCTTCCAAATCCTAACTTCTTCTCCTAACTTCTTCTTTCATTTTTATGCCAATGATTTATTTTGTCTCAAATTCCTTTCCTTCCTTTTAAGTCTATTATTTATATAATTCTACTCTCAATTCCCCCTAGTCTCTTCTCATTATCCCCCACCCTTATTTTTTACTTGCTTCTTCTGATAACAATACTCCCTTCTTACTCTTTAGTTATCTCTGTAAATTCCAGTGTAATCATTAATCTGTTTTTAATTCTCAGTCCCTTTTTCATCTGTGTAATCTCCTTGTTCTTCATTTTCTTCATTTTCCTTTTCCACCATTGTAAATTCTAAATGTTCTTTATGATCCAGCTTCATTTGTTTTCTTTCCACCAGATTTCCAAAAGGTAGGTTTTATGTCTTCATGAATGTATTTTAACATCCCCATACACGTTTCTATCATGTCCAGTTCACAATTCACAAAATTAATCTCTTTGTATTTCAGTCCAATCCAATTCAAAGTCCTCTTATCTTCTATCACCATCAAACACAATATTTATTTATATATTTATTTATTCAATTTCTATGCCGTCCAACTCCCTTAAGGACTCTAGGCGGCTCACAGCAAATAAATAAAACATCAATAATATTTCTAACACCTCTAAAAACAGTTTAAAAATAATTTACAATATAACAATTAAACTCCTGCCTATTGTTCATGGCCGGATCTCGCTGGTTACCACCATAGGATCAATGGTCCTAGGCCTGTCAGAAAAGTTAGGTCTTTACCACTTTCCAGAAGACCAATAGGGTGGGGGTAGTCCGGACCCCAGGTGGTAACTGGTTCCAGAGAGCTGGGACAGCCACAGAGAAGGCCTTCCCCCACAGATCCGCCAGCTGACACCGTTTAGTTGATGGGGCCCGGAGAAGACCAACTCCGTGGGCCCTTAATAATAATTAATAATAATAATTTATTTGATTTGTATGCCGCCCCTCTCCGCAGACTCAGGGCGGCTCACAACAATAATAATAACAATATAAAATGTAACAAATCTAATATTAAAAGAAAGTATCTAAAAACACGTCATTTAAAAAACATACAACACAAGCATACCATACATAAACTCTACTGGTCGCTGGGAGCTATGTAGTAGAAGACGGTTCTGAAGATAGTCTGTCCCTAAGCCATGCAGGGCTTTAAAGGTAATGACCAAACCCTTGAATTGCATCCGGAGACCAATCAGGAGCTAATGCAGTTCGTTGAGGGTTGGTGTAATGTGATTATACCTAGGTGCACCCACAACAACTCATGCAGCTGCATTCTGGACCAACTGTAGTCTTTGAACACTCTTCAGGGGTAGCCCCATGTAGAGCGTGTTGCAATAATCTAACCGTGAGGTGACATGAGTGACGGAGAAGAGCCTCCTGATCCAAGTAGGGTCACAATTGGTGCACTAAGTGAACCTGTGCAAAGGTTCCCCTAGCTACAGCTGTCAAATGTCGGTCTAATCTTAGCTGAGAGTTTAGGAGGACACCCAAATTGCGAACCCATTCTGAGGGGGGCAAATTTCTCCACACACACACCCAACCAAGTATGGACAGTCGACATAGCCTTCTGGAGGCAATACCCACAGCCATTCGGTCTTTTCAGGGTTTAAGTCTGAGACTGTTAACTCCCATCCAGACTCTCACGGCCTCCAGGCACTGGCACATCATATCCACTGCTTCACTGAACTGACACAGGGTGGAGATATATAACTGGGTGTCCTCAGCATATTGCTGATACCTCACACCGTGTCGTTGGATGATCTCACCCAGTGGTTTCATCTAAATGTTAAATAGGAGAAGAGAGATGACCGAACCCTGAGGCACCCTGGAAAAGAGGGGTCTGGAGGTTGACCTCTGTCCCCCTACCAACACTGACTGCGACCGGCCAGAGATAGGAGGAGAACCATCGTATCACGGTGCCTCCCACTCCCAACGTGTTTAGTTGTCGCAGAAGGATACCATAGTGAATGGTATTGAAAGCAGCTATAAGTATCAATAGCACAACACACACTGCTTTCAAGTCCTTTCAAGTTCCTAGTTGTCTTTTTATGAACAAGGTCAGTCTCCAGCTGTTGGTAAACTCACTTTCCAGTTTGTTGCAATATTTTCTTTTAACCAGTAGATGGCATTGCCAATTTCCCAATGCACCAAAACAACTCTCTTACAAAAGTTTTAAATCCACTTAGCACTTATAAAATATATTCTTCAAATTCTTCATTCCTTTTCAATCTTTTTAACTTCCCCTACGTCCAATTATAAAAACATCCTCAAATTTGGGCTTTTAAACTTTTTCCTTTAATTCTCTCTATATTTCCAATTGCTAGATAGCCACGCACTTCATTTTAAAGTCTTTTTTGTCTCCTTTTGAATTTTAAATTTCTTTCTTTTGTAATTAAATTGGCCAAGCACTCATCCAGCTTCAGCAGTTCTTCACTTCTCTCCAGCATAAATGCTTAAATCTTATTACCCAGGCAATCCTCTATTCCAATCTCCCCAATCATGGCCGCCCCGGTTAATGGTGAGTTGTTTTCCAATGCTGCTAGCCAAGAGGTTGATGCCTGCTCCCTGGACGGTTTGCAAGCCTTCCCCCAGACCACCAAAGTACGTTTTCCCAAACTTCTGGTTTGCCCGTTTGGGCATTCTTTTCACCTACCAGGCTTCAGGAAGGCCTGTCTTCTTCAACACCCCTCCAGGGTGTATCTGACCTGGTTCCAATCCGGTTCAAGGTCTCCAAACACCTGGGATTCAGGGTTCCCTGCAGGGCGCAGGAGACACCCATAGCTCTGGGATGTTGGCCATGCCCCCTATCTTTTGATGGGTGTCAGTCCAATAAATCTGCCATCATGCTTTTTAGGATTTTTCTACTGTTCTTTTTGTTGAAACTATATTGCTGTGATGGCGAACCTATGGCACGCGAAGGTGGCATGCGAAGCCATATTGGAGGCCATGCGAGACTTTGTCATATTTCAGTTCCAGTGCGCATATGCGTGCTGGCCAGCTAATTTTCAGCCTGGGGAAAGGCTGTTTCTCCCTGAAGTAATGCAGGCAAAAAAAAATCACCCAATGGACAAATCGGAAGTTTGGAAAAATGCACTTCCGGTTTGCCTTTGTGCTATTTTTTGCACTCCAGAGGTTTCAGGGAAACTTCCTGAAGTGCAAAAAACAGCACAATGGGCAAACTGGAATTGCATATTCCAAACTTCCGGTTTGTCCATTGGAAGCTTCTCTGAACTCTCTGGAGTGCAAAAAAATAGCACTATAACAAAGCGAAAGTAGTTTTCCCCAAACTTTTGGTTTGCCCGTTTGGGCATTTTTTTCACCTAACAGGCTTCAGAAAGGCCTGTGTAGGTGTGCGGGGGGCAACGCCAGGATGTGTACATGCATGGAGGGGGGGGGAGCAGGGAAAGGATGTGGGCACATGCACGCATGATAGCACACCCGAACCAAAAAGGATTTGCCATCATTGATCTAAAGTGTCTTGGCAGAGTTAAACAATAAAGTAAAGGTCAAAAATTAGAACGCAAACTTGTAATGTAATTTTCTTGGCAGTAAAACGTAACGCCACTGTCATTTTCTGGGATGTTTTTTCCTAGATTACATACAGCCCTGGTTTTTACTGTTGTCCTCCCACCCAGGTAGTAGCCCAAGTCCAAACTTACTCTGAGATCAACCAAGGCTGACAAGGTGCCAAACCTGCTGTGACACAATGTAATAAAAACAAAAAGTAACTTGGGTTTTTGCTCCAACAATTGTTTCATAAGGTTTGTGTTCTGTCTGTTATATGCTGCCCGGAAGGGGTGCCTTCTATTTTCTGTGATGATTACTATCTCAGGGAAACTGTTTGACTACCAAGCAGTTATATGTATTTGCTTACTATTATGCTGAACAAAACTTTCATTTAGTATTCACTTCTCAATTTCACATTCAATGGTGGTGTTGTGATTTCACCCCTATTTTGTAAGGCATATTAAGAGTCCCTTGGAAAAAACGATTAGAAACAAAAAGTGTAAATGAATGAATTATACAATGAAGGAAAGCAACCCCTTACCCGCAGAACTTAAAGGTCTCAGAGGGGGAAGAGGGCCTCTGTTGAAATTGCTCTGTCCACCTCGACTTTCACTGTAAGTTCCTCGCGGGGAGTTTTGGGCACTCCAGCTTGATCCTCTGGCTCCTTCACGACGACTGTAATTTCCTAAACAAAAACATGCAATTTTAAGCTAAATGCATATTGCTCTTATTTTAATCCAGATTTCACTTAATGTCTCAATTTAACAGCATGCTATTTTTAAAAAATAAAATGCTAATACAACAGCATAGGAAATGAGCAGTGTTAAACTCTGATTTATTTTGCAAGACTTTATTTGCTAAGCAAATTTCAACAGCACCCTTGCTTAAATGAATTACAGTGGTACCTCTACTTACGAACTTAATTCGTTCCATGACCAGGTTCTTAAGTAGAAAAGTTTGTAAGAAGAAGCAATTTTTCCCATAGTAATCAATGTAAAAGCAAATAATGATTGCAACTGGGGAAACCACAGGGAGGGTGGAGGCCCTATTTCCTCCCAGGAGATTCCTAGAGAGGCCTCACAGAAGCTTCTCCCCGTCTTTTCCGGCCGTTTCCTCCCAAGAAATTCCTAGAGAGGCCCCATGGAGGCTTCTCCCTGCCTTTTCCGGTCCCGTTTCCTCCCAGGAGATTCCTAGAGAAGCTCCATAGAGGCTTCTCCCCATCTTTTCCAGCCCTGTTTCTTCCCAAGAAATTCCTAGAGAGGCCCCACAGAGGCTTCTCCCTGCCTTTTCCGGTTAGCTTCGGAGGCTCAAGTTTGTAAGTAGAAAATGATTCTTGAGAAGAGGCAAAAAAATCTTGAATACCCGGTTCTTATATAGAAAAGTTTCTTAAGTAGAGGCATCCTTAGGTAGTTTGTAAGAAGAAGCAATTTTTCCCATAGAAATCAATGTAAAAGCAAATAATGTGTGCGACTGGGGAAACCACAGGGAGGCCTTGTTTACAAAATTATGTATACATTTTACTCATTTTTAAAGAGTAACAGAGAGGACAGGAGAAAGAATGTGAAAAAACCCTGTAGATTCTGTTTCTTTTTACTTGCTAGGATAAATAATATACCAGCATGACAATGAATTTCACTTTAAGGAGTATGTGAGTCAACTTGACTTTCTCAGAGCTCAAAGTTTTCAAGTTCAAGTGAACCATATAACTTACCTTTCGAAGCAGGCGGTGTAAAGAATCTGTTTTGGCTGTGAAATGCTCCCCGCCCTCCACGGTTCCCTGAGAAGCCACCACGGGAAGAAATTTTCTGTGAAAGTTTAGGTGGCCTCTTGGGAGGGGGAATCCCATCCGGCGGAACCACCTCTTTGCTCTCTGCAGCTACAAAGTCATCAACATGCATAGAGGGTGGCCTGCTGGTATTCTGTTTCCTCTGACGGAAGATGTCATGAGGGCGGATGCCTTGGCCAAATGCTCCCCTGCCCCTTCCTCTAGGGGGAGGTACAATATGAGCCCTCTTGGCAGGTTCAATGTATTCTGACTTTCCACTATAGAGATACAAAAGAGGAGAATGTTTACAAATTCTTCACAAGCCACTAAAACCACACTGAAATTTTCTTGTTATTTAGTAGTCACTTTTCTGAATATTTCTCAGAACTGAACTTTGTTGATGTTGCTACTTCAAGCAAGCACTTTTATATCAGTTAAGTACAAATAGTATTACTATAACTCACTGATATGTTCCATAGAATTTACCAAATCTCAAATTTAAATCTAAAAGGGGTTTGGAGTCTTCCCTTCTCCCAACAATCTGGTATATCCTTATTTCATTCTAGCACATATGAGTTCAGACAACCAGAAAATACCACCTCTGGCTGGTCCCAGAGTTGGGTAGGAATTGAGTGTTTGCAATAGCCTTCCCCCAGGAGTGGGGTGGGAATAGACATCTTGCAGTATCCTGCCATGCCTACCAAGCCACACGCACAGAACTAGTATGGAAAAAAAATTGAATTTCACCCTTGATTGGCGCCCACTTCTTTGTGACAAAATAATCCAGACTGAAGCTCAGCCACATTGGTTAGTTGCATCATTTTCAGCAACTCTTACTTTTCTGCTTGTTTTGTTTTGTTTCCTAAACTACAAAACTTGGAATTAATAAAATATTCTCGTTGAATACTTTGTTCTGTACAAAACTGAATGTGCACAGCAGCATGTGAAATTGATTGTCATTCACTGTTGCTTCCTAAGTGGACAATTTGATTTCACAGAATGAATATATATATATATATATACATATGTATGTATGTATGTATGTATGTATGTATGTATGTATGTATGTATATGGATATACAGGTAGTCCTTGCTTAATGACAACAATTGGGACAGAAATCCTACTGTGTAGCAAAATATCACATCATTGTGATGGACTTACCACCTCTACCACCTCACTTCCACTGAGGTTATTAAGTGTACTAGCCTCAGTTTATGTAAGGTATCATGTGACCATGATTTGCAATTTTATTGCTGGCTTCTCTATTGACTCTGCTTGTCAGAATCCAGCTATGGTAGATATAAATGGTGATCATGTGACTACTGGGATACTTTAACAGTTGTAAATACAAGGACCAATTGTAAAGCTACTTTTTAACCAACTTTGTAACTTTAAACCACTGCTAAACAGGCCAGTCAGTAAGTGAAATCTATGTGTACATGTACAGAGCCAGTTTGGTATACTGATTAAAGGCATCAGGCTAGAAACAGGAGACTGTTGAGTTCTACTCCTGCCTTTTAGGAATGAAGCCCACAGAGTGATCTGGGGTCACTCATTCTCCCTCAGTCCTTGGAAGTAGGCAATGACAAACCATTTCTGACATCTTGTCAAGAAATCTGCAGGGACTTGTCAGATAGTTGCCATGAGACAACAATGACTTGAAGGCACACAAAAAATGTGCAAAATCAAGACCACTGGTTACCTAGAAGTTATAAATGTCTCATGCTTGTGTTTGCCAAGTTTAGAGCTTGGTGTGGGTTTGGTCCGACCAGGAGAAGAAGGCTCTGTAACAAATGACCTCTCCAGCTCTGCTTGCAGATCAAAGTCACTGCATCCTTTTTCTGACAGTTCAATTAAGTCAACTTTCACCTACAAAAATGAGAAAATATTCCATTTTGTAAATCCATAACATATTATTACTCAATATAATTAGAATGGAAAATATGCTACACTACAAAATAGAAGAGGAAGAAGACTTATTAGAGTAGTAATGTGAATCCAAATCTCCTGATCGGACTATATTCCGTTATGCTATAGTAACATGCAGATTAAGTGGAAATTATTCACAGATATAATTCCTCCATAATTATTAGTTAAACGTTTGAGGAATGTGTATTAAAGGCATTCTTTAAAATAAAAGCTTTTTCATTTACTTCATTTATTAAAAGCAAGGCATTTCACATTCCAAGCACTCTGTAGAAGGTACCATTCAGATCTGCACTGATTGGACAGATTTTCAAACCTGATCTCTGACCACAAGAATGCAGAAACAACGGAATCAACTAAGAGGCATAGGATTTCAAATTTAATAAGTCTCACAAATTGTAGCAAATTTGTGTAAATGTCTCTTTTTATCAGCTTTATCAAATAAAAGGGATTTTTTGCAAAGCAATACTGGAATCAGCTATTAGTATTAGCTCTGTCCCCAGGCTGACTAAATATGTAAAATATTAACTCTAGGTTAAAAGTAGAAAAAGGTTATGTACTAAAAGATTACATGCACTGTAATCAAATATGGTTACTATGGCATCTAGTAAATTGTTTTTCAGACCAAAGGGAATTTCCAAAAAGGTGCTGAAATAAATAATTCAAGATGGGGGAGAGGATGTTGATATGAAAAATAGAAATCGAATATAAAATTATACTATAACCCCAAGTGCTAGCAAGCTTAATGTAGAGGTTTGAAATCAATATTGTATTACTCTTAGAGTTGAAAAATATTACCAAGAATTAACGAATTACGGTAATTATTTACCATATCAAGGTCAGTTTCAATTTCTTCAGCCTGGAATGGTGAGAACCACATAGACTTCAGCTGGTCATCCATCACATCTGCCAAGATGTACATAGTCCTGTAAGGTAAAACACAGCTTTCATTATTAGTCAATATTTGTGGAGACTTTAGGAATAAGTTAATGCTACTAAAATTCATAAATCTTTTTCCTCAAGCTACATATTTACTAATTTTTTTCCTAAGACCAAATTCTAATTATCCTGCCAAAAATCTTCTTGTAGCCCACATTGTTACATCCTTATGAATATCTGTTCTTAATCAAAGACAAAAGGACAGCCCATAACTAACAAACTGTTGCCATTTTCTCATTCAGTTGCAACTATTCGCCATTTTATTATTTTAAAACTATATCACATCATTTTACCTGTCAAATTTAACTTACCTTCAATACATGGTATAATAGAAAAAATGTAAGTTAAAAAGTAACAGGAACAGACAGAACACTATAAATAAAAAGATATTTGGTTGATATGCAATTACTTAAGAAAATTAACAGAAAAAAGGAAAAGGTTGGACTCCCAAGTTTTACAGAGATAGGAAATTAATAATTTAGTATAATAAATATAATATTAATAATTATACAATAGAATTTAAGAATTTATATTTTACCTATTGTTAAATAGATGTTGGAGAGATTCTGGAGCAGGTAAAATTGGTTCCACCTCTTGGTCACTTAGAGGGCAAGCCTCTCCAGCAGATTCCAACATCTGCCTAAGTCCAACAACATTATCCAGTAACGCTTCCAGGTTCTCTTCTTCCTTAGAACACTCCTAGATAAGAAATTCTACAGTCATCAATAATATAAAATCTACTACTCTGGACAGTTAACAAGATACATAGAGAGCATTTCACTAGAATATACACTGCTCAAAAAAATAAAGGGAACACTTAAATAACACAATATAACTCCAAGTAAATCAAACATCTGTAAAATCAAACTGTCCACTTAGGAAGCAACACTGATTGACAATCAATTTCACATGCTGTTGTGCACATTCAACTTTGTACAGAACAAAGTATTCAATGAGAATATTTCAATCATTCAGATCTAGAAAGTGTTATTTGAGTGTTCCCTTATTATTTTTTTGAGCAGTATATTTATTTTGGATTTCCATTAGAGATGATGCACTACAAAACACTACAAAATTATATGAAGCAAATTAACATAATGTAACAAAAGGTGACATTTTAAATGTGAACAGGTTTATTTAAAAATTGTGTACCGTGTAAGTCATTTAATCTAACATAGTGTACAAAATGCTGTTGGCTGGTTATGTAAGATCAAGAAGATGTGTAGACAACAAGACCAAATAACCATGAAGACTGATAGATGCAGGTAGAGAACTCTGTGAAAAGCTAAATGAACAGAGGATGGCAACCATGATCAAGGAAATCAGGATGGCTCTGTTATCTTCCAAAATGCGATAAGATTAATCTTATATTTCTCTCATTAGCCAAAGTAACTATTCAGCCTGAATAATGCACACACAATACAGACAGTCCTCAAATTACAACAGTTCTTTTAGTGACCAAAGTGACATCATTATTGAAAGAAGTGACTTATGGCTATTTTTCATTCTTTATGACCATTGCAGTATCCCCATGATCACGTGATCAAAATTCAGGCAGTTGGCAGGTGACTCACATTTATGTAGATTGCAGTGTCCTGGGATCACGGGATCACCTTTTGAGGCCTTCTGACAAGCAAAGTCCATGGATAAACCAGATTCATTTAGCAGTCATGTAATTAATTTAATAAGTGCCACGATTCACTTAACAACTGCAGCAAGAATGGTCACAAGATGGGGCAAAACTCACTTAACAAATGTCTCCCTTAACAACATAAATTTTGGGCTCAATTGTGGTAGTAAGTTGAGCACTGCCTGTATTCAATATTACTATCTACAGGTTTTTAGTTATATTATATATATATAGATATATATATATTAGTAAAAAGTTACATTACCAAAACCAGTTTCTCCAGTTCAAGGAGCAGGTTTTCAGGAGTCTCTTCTTTGGTCTGCAACTGATATTTTAATTCTGCAGTGCTAAGACCCAGTGTCCTGGGAGGATGACTTCCATCTACTTCGGCAAGACTGCCATCATCCCCACAACATCCCTGAAGAACATGAAGAAGTATCTAAGTGAAAAAGTACTGCAAAATGTATAAAAAGCCATGTTATACATAATATAATGTTGCCAATGAAGGACACATAAACTAAACTTCCAACATAATCTCCAAACTAAACAAAGACAACAGCTGTAAAATATAGCTTTGGGTACACCTATTTTCATGAAAAGGAATGCACTAATTTGTTACAAAAATGGCTAAGATATACAGGGGTTATTCAAAAAGAATGAACCGATTTCATGATGCATTGCTTCAGTTCTCAAGCATCGTCATATAAGAGTCAGTGACCATTTGAAAGAGGAGTTATCTAAGTTTTGAATGGCTGCCACAGGGGTGATGTAGTTGCACCGTTCTTCCACAAGGTTGAGTTTGTTTCTTTACCCTTGGATACAACTCAGTGGATTGTGATATCCTGATAAGCACCTGGGAGAAATGCTCTTATCGCATTGATGTTGCCCATACTGCAGATGGTGGCCACATTGAATACTTGGTAAGACAGGAAATAAAAGTCGATTGTGAGTAGAATACTTGTGACTTGGCTGGACTTTTGTATTGCTTTTCCTTAATAAAATATTGAGTCTTCGGAGAGGGGCGGCATACAAATCCAAATAATAAATAAATAAATAATAAATAAATAAATCGTGAAATTGGTTCATTCTTTTTGGATAACCCTGTATATTAAGCATGCAAAAGTAAAAAGTTGAAGCTGTAATCTTATTATTTCCATTTTACCGCTCTGAAAAAAATGAGACGTTAATGCTTTTTGCTTCTATCCCCTTTATCCTACATTCCTCCTTTTACCATTCCCCATTTCCCCACTATTTTGACTTTCATTTTATACTTTGATAAATTTAATAAAAACAATATTTTTAAAAAGAAGTATAGACTCATTCTGCTCTTTAAGAGAAACCCCCTTTCAATACTAAATAGATCAATTTGAGATGGCTTCCTTTTTCAATATCCATGTGGAAATATTACAGAATGTATATCAAAGGGATGTTGCAAAATACTTTTTTATACTTGTAGATCCATTGTATGAAGCTCTTTCTCAAAACCATGTTAATCATTGACACTGTGATCATAGATAAGTGCTCTTACAACTTTTTATTTCTCCATAATTATGGGTAATATTTTCAACATTCTAAATCACCGTGAAGTTTGTGAAAGCTTTGCAAGTTGACACAATTGATGAATGCATTTATTTATTAAGCAACTCTGGTTGGTTCACAAAGTAAGAAAAAATAACAGTCGAATGATACATGTAGTAACAGTAAAGGTAAATAAATAAAAAGATGGCAAAACCAACAAGCAACAGCAAAAATATGTCAGAGTTCATTTTTGAACTTGCTTTGGAAACATGGACACCAAGCCCTGGACAGTTTTTTTAATAAAGACACTACAGTAGGAGTTCTTTCTTCGGAAGGTTTTTACTTTTTCGTAGTATCAAAAACTATTAACTCTATATTATATTACAGAACACCTAACCAAACTATTGCATTAGACGAAACTATCACAGACCACCTAACCACTACTAAACCACAAGACCAGGCCACTAACCATTATCAAACTACACCAAATCACATCCATACAAAGGTGTATTACAATATATACAAGTATTGAACAATCAGGTCGTAGAATAGATTGCTTCATTCTGCTGGTGCACCATGACTCAGCATTCCTTCTACTTTAGAGTAATTATAGCATTTCCATTGTATTTGGAATATTACCTCAGGTTTAAAATCCTGACAAAAGCCTGGACACATTCCCTTTTTCAAAACCATCTGATATTCCTATCATTTTACGTTTCATTATTTCTTGCTTTGATGGAATCATTGTAGATATTTTTTCAAAAAAAATAGGAAATGCGCCTTGCGTATTTTAGCAACAGCAAAGCAAGATGTAAAACTTCTTCCATGAAATAAACTTAAAATCAATACTAACAAACAAAATTGACACTTTGTGTAGAAGCCACCTTAACTATTTAGATAGCATTGTGGTCTACTTCAAAAATACAGTATTTTGCTAAATTGCAGTACAACGGCAACATTGCTGAAAAATGTAAGCTTGTATTGACTTACCAAAGGATCAGAAGTTAGTATCTGTCTCATGAAATCCAGAAAGGAAGAGGCCAGTTCTCCTGTGTCTTTACTGAAGCTGCTCACTATTCTCTTCAGTACTGTTTGCAGAGAACCACTATGTTTTGCCAGAGAACTAAGGTTGTTTCAAAAAAGAAATATTTTACTTTACCTACTGGATTTAATGTAGCACATAAGTGATCAAGAGGCTAAAAAGCAGTTAGTTTGTGTCTTCATAAAGGAATATTACTAGATAAATGTGAAGTAATTTAATTATACTTAATATTCTTAGGTGTAGCAACCAGTCAGCCAATTACAATACCTAAAACAAATACCCAAAAAAATATTTTTGATAGCAATTCTTATTCCTTCATTTGCACAAGAGGAGGTGTCTTCTAAAATAATTGCCATAGCAACTGATAGCCAAAACAGCCACTATAAATACTCGCTAAATGACTGGAAGCAATTCTTATTATTGAGAAATATTCTTATCTCGTTTCTTTTAATATAACATGGAAACCAAACACCAGCAAAAATAGAAATAAAAAAAGACAAAGTTGGAAAGGACCTTGGATGTTTTCTAGTACAACCCCTGTTCAAGCAGGAGACCCTATACCAGTGGTTCTCAACCTTCCTAAAGCCCTGACACTTTAATATAGTTCCTCACGTTGTGGTAATGCCTGACATAAAAAAATAAATTTATTAGGAAACTCAGAGGAGGGTTCTAACTTACCTCACTGCTGGTTCACTTCCTCCTGCACTATCTGGCTGTGCATCGTGGGCACATATGCGCTTTGCACCTGCACATATGCGCAATGCTAATTTTTTTTTTAATGCAAAAAAAGCTGAAAACATAGTGCCAGAAATTTGGCTTCTGTGCATGCTCAGAAGTCCCAATGGTATTTTTTTTTTTTTTGCAGTAGTCTATTTGTATGTGGGTGGACCCAGTTGGAGACAGATAGAAGAGCGGTGTCTCAGTTCCTAAGACCATTGGAAATATGTGTTTTCCGATGGTCTTAGGCGATTCCTGTGAAACTACCAAAGGTTGAGAACCGCTGCCCTATACCATTCCAGGCAAGTGGCTGTCCAGTCTCTTCTTGAAAGCCTGCAGCGATGGGAGCACCCACGCGAAGCATGACATCATTGGAGCCAACCCACAATCTTTCCGCATTAACTGTTACAAATGGATTCATCCACCACCATGGCCCAATGCATGGGAGAAAAGAAGACCACAAGACACAAAATACTTCATTCTCTTTATAAATCTGCAAATTGACGGGATAATATCATGGAACAAAGAACACCCAGTCAACTAAGTTTTGTAGTCCCAATTATCACCTCTGAGACAGAATACACACGCACAGACATAATGTTCTTCCAAGATCAATTTTCAGAATTTCAGTGAGGAAGTTTGGAATTTTACTGGACTAGTCGTCTTAAATTTTATTTGTAAGAAACAGGACATAAAATAACATTGAAAGATATGAAGCTCACTTTAGGAAGCTGATTTTTCAGGTACTTATTTTCACTGTAACTTTTTCTTTAGATGTTGAACTGATATGACTAATCTCCACTGAAAATGAATAGGAATTGCACAAGATTTACAGGTAGTTTCAGAAACATTTGAAATGTACCTTTTCAGATGATAGAATCCATAATTGTGCTCTGTAAGGAACATCATTGTCCTGATACAAGTCAGCAAGCAGGTATAGCTGCTTTCAGCATTAATAACGGTTTCTATCAAGCAGTCACAGATGGAAGCCACGAGTTCCTTGCCTGGCAATGAATTGGAAAGCTGCTCCAATTCAGAAAGAGTGCTTTCTGAGGAACTGGGCAAGATCAGGGCGATATCCTGTAAGAAAAGCAAACAAACAATGCATTACTGAAAGGCAGGGGCATATTTTATAATTATGGCAATGCAAGCCAATAGCTGGGACTCAAAGAACTAATTTAGAATGTGCCTTGGTTCACGGAGAATGCCTCAAATATTTTCTCTTTTTCGAATAACAGACCAACACAACATTAGAAAAGATGTCTTAAACTCACTACAGTAATAATGTTATTGGCACAGAAAGCATATTTATTGCTCACAACAATTAACTAATTAATTGACTAATAGGTAACTCCTTTAGGTCAGTGGGCACGTTGGGGATTTTGAGAGCATTCGTATACATTCCAATAAAATGGCAACATACTGGAAACTGCCAGTCACAAAATGCCAATGTTGTAACATTTGTCTGTGATCAGAAATAAAGAAGTTTGCTTTTCTCCATCATAGGTGGAGCTAGCATTCAGATGGGTTGTCCTCATCCATTCAGAATGAGGACCGAGTCTGTCATTTTTGAGAGGTTCCGCCTTGCAAGGACTCCCAGCTTCAACTCAGTCCTCAGATTGGACAGACGTGGCTAAAAGTGCTCCTTTCCTGTTGACTAGTCTTTCATCTATATTCTGTTTGTTGGAACTTGGATGTGAAGCACACGAATTGTGATTACATGACTGCAGGATGCTGCAATTGTCATAAATATGAGAACCAATCCTAAAGGTTTTTTTTTCAGGCCTGTAATAATTTCTGTGGTCGCTAAACAGGGCAATGGTTTAGCAAGGACTACCTTTCTTTCTTTCTTTCTTTCTTTCTTTCTTTCTTTCTTTCTCTCTCACTCACTCACTCACTCACTCACTCACTCACTCACTCACTCACATTGGATTTCCAAGGACTTGGGGCAGCTCACAACATATTAAAAAAACATATAAACATTTAAAATCCAATTAATATAACTAACTATTCTAAAAACCCTGGAACATTAAAAATCATTCATTCACATTCGAACAACAAGCATACATCACACTTGTCGGCCAGAAGCTAGCGTTTAGTGACCCCAGGCCTGGCGGCATAGATGGTTTTTCATGTTCTTATGGAAGGTGAAGAGGGTGGGGGCAGTACAAATCTCTGGGGAGAGCTGATAGTCCATTCTTTCACAGCCTACCAATGTACAACAGTATATTCATGTATCTAAGTATGTGAAGACATAACCCTGGGAACATGTGAAGAATATAAAAAATTAAATTAATATTTCCTTTAGATATTCCATTTTAAATACCTGGTCACAGAAGGACTGTAAAATAGAAGCTATGTATTCTGCACACTGCTGATGAATTACGTTTTCCCCTGCAGTTTGCATCAAAGACAAAAGTTCCAAGAAAATCTCAGAATATTTTTCATCGCCTTTAGCAGCTCCATTAATCAGGTGCAAAACAGCCAATTTACAAGCTTTGTGGGAAGCCAGTGCATCAAATAAAGCAAGCAAGCGGGTGGTGTGACCAGTGTATTGTTTCTCCTTATCTTCTGGATTGCTGAAATGATGAGAAATTTCTTTATTAGGATGAGACCACACTAGGTAGAAATACAAATAAAAACACACATGCAAGTTTGAGTGCTCACATTCATTCATTCACTCACACAGACACAATGGGGTTTTTTTCATAGCTGTCAAACTGCCACCGACTTGCAAAGTTACTGGGATTACTAATGACACTGAAATAATATTAGTGGTGTTTAAGTGACTTTAATGAAAAACAAATATTCAGAAAATAGAATTAAATTTTGGAGGGTTTTTCCCGTTTTACTCACTTCTCTATATTAGTCCACTAACTTCTTGTTCTAGGATCGAAATGAAATGAAACAAAACAAAATACCCTTTGGTGTGTAGCTTGACACACTATTCAAAGATCAAAGCTGGTTCTTGCTCCCCCTACCCCACAATACAAATTGGTGCTACAGAGTATTTGGCTAGACAATCACATGATTGAAGCAAAAGATAGTGTAAGGTCCAAAGCAATTGCTTATGAAGATTCTCAGTCATCCAGGTCTTGACTGTTCCAAAGATGTTTCTTCTCATCCAAGAAGGTTCTTCAGGTCTCACTTCTGGAAGAAGCTTCATGAATGAGAAGGAAAATGTCCCCAAATGAAAACAAAGAAAGTTCAGTTGTCTTTTTTTTTTTAAAAACACTCTCTTTGGTCCAAAGCAAACGACTAAGTATCAAATAAGACAGGAAAATAGAACATAACCCAAACAGGACATTTTAAACTTACATTCAACTGTAAGCAAGAAAAACTGTGACCAATGAGATCAACTTTTCTTCTTTGGACAAAACATTTGACAAATTGTTAAACGGTAATTGTCTTGTTTAGGCCATATTAAACAAAATATTGAAATGTACCTTTGCAGATCCTCTACAAGTAGATCTAAGACAGTTCGCATAATAAGAAGACCTGTTGGTGAGGCCAAGTCACACAACTGTACACAAATGCGCCTTAGCATATGCTGAATAGGCTGGCAAGTGGAGCCAGCAAAGGATCGTACTATCTCTTGCAGTAATTTTGCCTGGACATGAAGATGCATGCTCCAAAGTTTTCTAGTATTGAGAGCTACTGATAGGTCATGTGGTTCAATAACCTACAGAGAACAAAACAATCCTTTGAAATGCACAATAATCACACATTTGCAACATGCTGTGCTAGTCTCCATTCTGGAATTTTATAGAAAATGTATATGAATGCAGTGAGGAGTTCTAAGACAAACTGGCAAGGAGAGTATGTCAGTTGGAATTCGTATTCAAAATTATTCTCACAAAAAAAGCCCTGTAAAGGCATATAACTGGAAACAAGTTATAAGTGCTCAATACAATTATCCATGTGATACCTGATCCTATATTTTCCTTGGTTCTCCAGTCTATATTTTGTTCAGTGATTCTAAACAAAACCCACCTCTATGTGCACACAATAGAATTATATTAATAAAAGTAAACATCATAAATATGTTTCATAGCTCCTCAACTTTCAGATTAGCTGACTTTCTAAATCATTTGGTAGTTTTTATTTACCTGAGTGGTCTGCATAGGCAGAGGAAGAGGCAGTAGTTCTGAAAGCAGTATAAGGCCAGAGAAAAATCCTTCTGGGATTCTTAGAACAGAAGTAAGAACCTCTTTGAGCATTAGTGACCAAGTATTATTGGCTAGAGTTTCTTCAGAAATAGTTAACTTCTCATTAACGCCCTGGGTGAAAGTCAACAAGATATCAACAATATCATTCTGGATTTTTTGTTCATCGCTGTCCAAACGCCCAGAGAGGGTTATAGAACATAAAAGCATGTGTAAAGAAATAAGTGCTGAAGGAACACGCATATCTTTAAATTCAAAGGATCCTCCCCGTAACAATTCAGTTAACATGGTCTTCAAAAGTGTGAGAGTACATCGGGCCATGGAAATTGTAGTGACTCTATGAAGAGTTGTTCCCATGTTGACATGGAGTCTCCAGGGTTGAATAAGAATGCTGTTTAGCTTTTGCAGAACTCTAATAAAGGTGTCCATTCCTTCAGAAGAGAAGAGCTGAATAACTGCAAGGTTCCATTTAAGATCCTTCTGCTGACCTTTATGAATAATAGGAGAAATATAAAGAAGAAAGGTCTTTATATTTTATTTTTGACTAATGGAAATTCGATGCAATAATTTTGTTGGTGATGAAAGGTAAATATTTTTACATACTTTTTTCACTCAATAAAATGAACTGGGAATTAAGCCAGAGTTTATATGATCAGTATACAAAGAACAATATATTTTAGAATGTTTGTGTGATTTAATACAATACAATCTACTGAATGTAGAGGTTAAAAATTGTACCTTCGACAGGTGGTGGAGGACATGCAATATGACACAAGACACGAAGTGCTGTAGGAAGACCAACTCCATCCTGAGTCATCAAGCTATCAATATTCTTTAAAGTAAAGTAGATAATGGTTAAGAAAAATAAATATTCAAAACGGACTATCTGATTTAATAGACAAACACTACTTCTGCACAAGCTATGTAGAGATACATTTAATTGTTGTACATAACCAAAACAATTACACAAAAGCAGCAGTGCCCCGTGTTGACTAATAGTGTAGATTTTAGGACTTGAAGTTCACATATATAGAAAGCATAGGGATATGGAAAGCCTGACTTAGAGTACACTCTTCAGCAATCCAACAATGGATTTCGTTCTTCCTTACTGTGCAATACAACTAGCTTTCTTTTTAAAAGAGAACAATTTGTATGTGTATTGTAAGGTCACCATCCCAAGATTTAGAATATTTAGATACCAAACTAAATGTTAGCATGTATTTATTATGTCACGAATAATTAAGTAAACTGACAAAACTATTAAAAGGTGTAAATTAGTAGTATTTTTGAATATAAGCCTGATTATAGAAAATATGAAGATTGAAAATATGTAATTTTAAATATGTTTTGTATGGAAAAAAGAGAATTGTTTGAATATAAGTTTGATGATAGAAGAAAGCGTGCAGAAAGGAAGTTATAGGTGTTAGGACATAGGAGATAAAAATTAGTTTTAATGTGTATGTTTAATTAATTTAGTATTACATAAGTATGAAAAACTTGTTCATTGTAATAAGAATAAAATATATACGTATGAATAACATGTAGAAATGAAGTTATAAAATAACAAAAAGAAAATATGAAGATTGAAATAGGTAATTATGAAAAATATTTTGTAAGGGAAAAGTAATGATGTGGAAAAGAGGATAAAGAAATTATAAGTTGATTTTTTATTAATGTTTAGAAAATAAGTGAAGTACTAATACAGTGGTACCTCGAGATACGAGTTTAATTCGTTCCGGACCTGGGCTCTTAAGTCGAGCAGCTCTTATCTCGAACGACTTTTCCCCATAGGAATTAATGTAAATAATTTTAATTGGTTCCAGCCCTCAAAAAACTCACAAAGTTAGTCTAAATTATGCAGAAAGACACGTTTTTAATGAAGAAATGTACATGTACATATAAATGAATAATGAAGTTTCTTTCACTTAACTTGTAAACTTTCTTAAACTTTTAAATTTACATATGTTCAACTTCTCTGCCACCCAATCCTGTAGGACAGAGGTCCCCAACCCTTTTTGCACCAGGGACCGGCTTTAAGCGATCAAGAGAGGAATGGGTGAATGAATGGACGGAGGGTGGGAAGGAAGGAAGGAAAGAGGGAAGGGACAGGAACAGAGGAAGGAAGCAAGGAAACTTATGAAAGGGGAGAGTAAGAGAGGAATGAGTGAAGGGAGGGAGGGAGGGAAGAAGGTGGGAAGGAGAAAGAAAAGAAGAAATAGAGGAATGGAAGGTAAAAGAGAGAAAGAAAAAGAGCAAGAAAGAAAGCTGCAAGCACCCCCCCGAGCCCCCCAGGCCGGCTGCAACCTTTTAAAACACGCGCGCCGCTTCGCAGCTGTCTCCTGAAGCCGAACGCGGAAGTTAGCGTTTGGCTTCAGGAGACAGCTCCTTGGCGCTTGTATCTCGAATTTGGGCTTGTAAGTAGAACAAAAATATCTCTCCCCTCCCAGCTCTTATCTCGAGTTGCTCTTAAGTAGAGCAGCTCTTATGTCGGGGTTCCACTGTATTAGAAATATATAATTTGGGACATGTCCACATCTTGTTTGCTGAAATTAAAATAGGGATAAAACAAGGGTGAAAAAAGACTAAAGACAGATATTAAGAAGAAAATAAATGTGAGAGATGTATTGAAAATGTAATGATAATGGATTGTAATTATATTAAAAAAATATTGCTAAGAATATTATATGGATGTATGAAACTCAGAAAGCAAATACTCATGACATGAAATTTTGAAAGACCAAAAAAAAAAGTACTGGGGGAGGAAAAATATTTAAGTAAAACTGGGCGCTAGGGTGAGAGGATCAATCAAAAATATTTAAGTAAAACTGGGGGATAGGGTGAGAAGATCAATCTAGATCCTATAAAGGAGAATATTTATAGCCCAGGGTTGAAATGAGGGACCAATCTAGCAAGCCAAAGTGAACAGCAAACACAAGATTGCCAATCCAATTGTTTCTTTTCCCAAAACATTTTAATTGATCAGCATGTCTATTTTCAACAAAATCTGAACTAAAGTTAACTTTGAAATATATTTGTTCAAAAAGGTGAGCAGTTTGCTATTCTAAGGTCATATTTATTTTTACTTTTTATTTATTAAATGTATATGCCATACACTTTACTATCCAAGTGTTGTGATTCCGTCTGAGGCCCCTCAGGGAACGGCTGATCCTCTGCCGGCTTCCTGCTCAGAGGGGGAGGATGAGGAACAGGAGGTTCAGGCAGACGGGGAGGAGGAATCTCAGGCTGAGGGAGAGGGAGGACAGCCAGAGTCCCCCAAGAGGGAGCTCTCCCCAGCAAGCAGCCTGGATTCCTTAGATGAAAATGCACAAGCAATAATCGATCTCCGGCAGAGAAGAGCAACAAAACGAAGGGGACAATTAGCCAGGTACTTTCAGCACTAAAGACGCAACAGCTGGGTTTGGGTGTGGTGCTCTCTGGAAAGGCTGAAAAGGCAGACCCACCCTTCCTGGCTTGTGGAGTATTATCTTTGGGAGTCCTGGGACCTGGCTGTGATCTTTGGCGTCTTGGAATTCTGGTTTGTGACTTTGAATACTGAAACCTTGGGGGGAAAAGGTGTGGGTCTTATTCTCTACAGTGGTGGGTGTGCCAGCAAGAAGTCTGCTGTATTGTCTGGCCATCAGGACTCTGCTGTGAAGTCTCATAGCCTGCCTGTTGGGAAGAACAGGTTTTTCTCTGTGTTTATTTTTCAAACTATAAAGTGCTTTTGCTTTTACCAGCGTGTCTGGCTGCTTTTTCCAGTTGGTGTTGAAGTCTGGGGGCACCCAGACAGAACACCAAGGATGGCAATGTAAACCATATAAAAACTACAACACATGTTACATAGTACAGTAAAAACACACTCACCCATATGCTTTTACTTATTTATTTTACTAACCTGTTTAATATATTCAATGAGATTTGGGATACAATTAATTTCAAATCGGATTGTTTTCAATGGCTCCAACCATTTATTAAGTTCTAAAAACAGAAAAGACCGTTCAATGAATGTTACATGAGACATTCAAGAAAATGTAAAAACAAATGGTGCGGTTGGCCTTTTGGTACTAAAACTGACTGAATCTTAACAATGGCGACATATACTGCTCAAAAAAATAAAGGAAACACTCAAATAACACATCCTAGTTCTGAATGAATGAAATATTCTCATTGAATACGTTGTTCTGTACAAAGTTGAATGTGCACAACAGCATGTGAAATTGATTGTCAATCAGTGTTGCTCCCTAAGTGGACAGTTTGATTTCACAGAAGTTTGACTTACTTGGAGTTGTATTGTGTTGTTTAAGTGTTCCCTTTATTTTTTTGAGCAGTGTATTTTGTCACATATGTACAGGAAGAACATGGTACTCATTTTTTAACCAAAGGTTTAAGAAACGTTTATACCATTTTATAATTCAGTTTGAATATTCCCCACCAATTTTCCTTAACTTCTTATTTAAGATAATGAAATAAAGAATATAGCAAAATAAAAAATAATATAGTAAAAGTATATGCTGCCCAACTCTCAATTCTAGTTTATAATTGTTAAAAACATTTGAAAAAAGAAAACACAAAAAACAGCACCAGATAAAAGAACAACAATTGCAAAGAATACAAACGCTCCAAGACCAAAAGGAACAAAAAGACAGAAAGGTATGTCAGATGTTCTCCCAAAGGCCTGGGCAAAGTACAAAGGAACATATAAAGAACACTATTAAAGAAATGTTTAGCTTATTTATTTTAAGTACTGTGTTTTCCCCCATATAAGAGCCTCATATTTTTTTCAACCCTGAAATAAGCGCTTGGCACTCAAAAGCCCGATTGGGCTTATTATCAGGAGATGTCTTATTTGGGGGAAAACAGGGTAAAGGCTGGTTAATCTGATGGCAGACAGCATCTGTTGTGGGATTGCTTCTTGATTTCTCCATATCAAAAGGCTGGCAAAGACACATTTTTCTTGCTTTCCCCAGATAGATAGAGAACAGAGAGAGAGAGAGAGAGATTGATTAAATACACAATAAATAATAAACAAACAAACCTCACTACCTGGCAGCCCAAATGTAACTTGCAAGATTGACTGCTCATATTGCCCTGTATCTGTGATGGCGAACTCATCTGCCGGTATGCGAGCTGTTGCCCAAGTTCAATTCCAGCGTGTATGTGCGTTGCTAGCCAGCTGATTTTTGGCTCGGGCAGAGGTTCTGGAAGGGCGCCTTGGCCTTCTGGAAGGCCTCCAAGGGAGTGATACCATTTTTGCCCTCTCCAGGCTCCAGGGGAGCCTCTGGTGGTTAGGGAGGGCGAAAAAGGGGGCCTATCAGGGCCACTAGAATTCAGGAAATGGGGGAACCGTGTGCGCATGTGGATCAGTGCGGAGGGGGCCATGCGTGCATGTGCTGAGTGTGTGAGGGACACTGAATTATGGGTGTGGGCATCACATACATGCGTTTGCTTGCTTGTGCAAACTTTTGGTGCCAGAGGGAAAAAAGGTTCACCATCACTGCCCTGGATCATAGATGTCAACATTGATTACAAGCACCACTTCTTCCTGAGCACTATTTTTAACTTATATAGATTACAGATAACATCCATTACCTTCGCACCTGGAAGATCGGGTTTTTTTTCATCACAATCTCTAAAGCCATCTGTCCCCCTGACTAGAGCATTTTGGTTCCATCACCCAAGAAAAAGTGTTTTTCCGGTGAGACTGATCTATCAGGGCAACCTGGGACAGAGCATACTGCTTCCACTTTCCCTTTACTTCTTTGTCGATAAAGTTAAATTTAACATCACCCAAGGACTGAATCCCAATTTTGAAAATATCTCCTTTATCACTGAAATCATATCCTCCTTCCCCAAGAGTCTCATTCTCCCTGACTACAAGTCATTGTTGTTCTGAGGTACAACATGTCAGAAGGACCAGACTGAATACATCTAAACATCTCCAGTTCAGGCAGTTTGCATTGAAAAGATTGGACCTTTTCTCTGACAGACAGGACATTCCCAGTTTGTTTCCACCAGATGTCTCCCCTATACTTGATATGTAAAGTTTTAGAACAAAATAATAAAACAAATATTGTTTTTTTTCTCCCTAGATGAATTTCACAGTAGAAGGAAAAACTATTCCATACAACACCGAGACTTCTTATTCATATTGTATTCAAAAGCATCTTTCCACCAATGAAGTATAAGGAGCATAAATTATGTCAACCACCAACCTAGATAATTAATGAAATATCCTAAGCAAACTGGACAGTAGTATGAAATATCCTAAGGAAACTGCATAATAGTACAAGTTAATTAATTACATTAGTACAAATAAATTAAGTTGATTTAAATACTACACTTTAAAGAAAACAAAATGCTTGGAAGTATATTTCATGCATGAAAGAAATCAGATGTGTCTATCAGGATTGCCTTTTACACTCAGTAGCAGACTTACACAATACTTTGAACAGCACTTTTGATATTAACACAAATTAAATTTATAATTTTGGGAAAGAGCAAGATAGTTATTCAAGGAACAAAAATCCCAATACTGTTCCCACTTCATTTGAAAACTGCACTGTTGTAAGTGATGTGGAAACAAGAGTTGATTTTAAAAATCTAAGTGATTCATCAATATAGGATAGGACTCTCAATATTTCTTTCAAATTATTTTATGGCATCTGTCCATGAGTAGTATATTACACAAACTAGGGATTTTTTAATGTTTAAAAACCAACTTTATAAGGAGATTACTAAAGATCTTTCAATGATCGTATCTAGTAATCTTAATTCACATAATAGCAATAGTGAGACAGAGTAGCAGAAATATTTCTTTTACATCATCTAAAACATTGTCCAACAATAACAGCATACCTTGTAACTTGGTGTTATTTTCATCTGCTTTGCAAAGCTTCAGCAGGGGTGCTGAGTACAGCTCAAGCATCTGGACATCACTTGAAGACTGTATCACCAGTAGAATAAGGATGCAGGCGTAACTGTAGGCAACAGACTTTTTTGATTTGGAATCACTGTTTAAAACAAAAACCTACCACTTACTAATTTGCCTCATATTACTTCGTTTCATGTTTTAGTCTTCACATTAAGCATAAGAGATTAAGGTTCCATTACTGGCTTCCCACCCTCCAGAAGTTTAATGAGCACATAGAATTCACAGAAGGAAAGGCAACTGTGCAAGAGGATTCTCACTTGCCCAGCACAGGATTCCATTTATATTAAACAATGGAGACCAATATAGTTATCATATAGGTAACAGAGGTTTTACCAAGCCATCCTATTCTTGATTATTTCATAATCATTTACTTTTAAAACATATTACAATCTAAACAGAGAACAGTACTTAGAAACAAGCAATAATCTTTAGAATAAAAATTAATTTTAAAAAACAGTATTGTTCTGAACTGTGTTGACGGTCTCTATCAATCGTGTTACAGACAGTTTTCACACCATGATTACAATTGGAATTAGCATTGTGATTATAAACCATATCATATGACCGCCCTACTTAATGACTACAATCCAGGATATCCTGCTTGATGTTATAACTCCAGCTGCACGGGGTCATTAGGAAGAAAGCAGGGTCGTCCCAAATAAAGAGCGGGGGGGGGGGGGAGGGAAGCAGTGCAGGCTGTACATCAGTTGGGGGAGGAAGGTGTTGCAGTATGGCTCAAGCCGAGGAAGATTGAGAAGGTGCAGGATGTGTCAAGCAAAAAGATGAAAGAAAACAGGGGATAACATGCATGCAAAAGAAGGGCAGAATGACAGCATAGTGCCGTGATGGTGAATCTATGACACAGGTACCACAGATGGCAGGCAAGGGGGACACGCAAGGTGTTGCCCTATGTCAGCTCCAGCATATGTTTGCGCTGGCCAGCTGATTTTTGGCCTTTCGGAGGGCAGGGGGAAGTCATTTTCACCTTCTTTAGGTTCAGGAAAGCCTCCTGAAGCCTGGGGAAGGCGAAAAACGGCACAATAGGCCTATCAAAAGTTCAGAAACAAACTTCCGATAGGCCCGTTGGACCCATTTTTCACCACCCACGGGCTCTGGAGACTTCAATGAGGTCTGCATGCATGCGCAGGGGGAGCGCAAGGGAGGCTGTACATGCATGGGGGGAGGGAATTGCATTATGGGTGTGGGTACACGTGTGCATGCTATTGCAGGCACCGCGCCCTTTTGGCACCCGAGCAAAAAAGGTTCACCATCACTGACATAGTGCATACGAGTGAAGAAAGTCAGGGAGTGGGAGAGACCTACCCAAGCTACTTGTTCCCTTTCCTATTGCCTTCCCCATTGACTTTGCTTGGGGGAAGCCTGCAGAGAGGTTCACAAATGGCGATTATGTGCCCATTGGATATTGCAACCAGTTTAAGTGCAAACTGTTTGCCAAGTGCTCAAATTTAGTTCACATGACCGCAGGAGTGTTGCAATGACCAGAACTCTTGGGGACCAGTCTTAAGTCCCTTTGTTCAGCGCCATCACAACTTCGAATGGTCACTGAATGAATGGCCATAACTTGAAGTCTATCTGAATAGGAACCCTCAGAGACATCACTAAATGTATTATAACACTTAGTGATGAGGCCAGTCACACTCTTTCCACCCAACCCACCCTACAAGACTTCATCTGTGGAACAAGCAGAAAGAAGCAGCATTGTGTACATTTTCTTGAGCTGCACAAAACAAAGGCGGAATATTGTGAGCCCGCCCATTGAAGATATAAACCTAATAATAAACCATTACCCTAATGCTTCTTTGGAATAGAACTCCATTAAAGTAATAAGGCTCTGGAGATTCTTCTCAAGGCTGAAGACGTGGGCAACAGCAGCTCTTCCTACTGGGTTAAAAGTGATCAAGTAAAGATTATGAAGTGTTCCCAGGAGATCTGAATGATCAGTTTCATCAGTGGCTGTGCAACGCTGGAAGTGGATGAATAGTTCTGAAATGCACTGCAGCGTCTGGGTCGAATGAAGAAGCCATAAGGGAAATGCTTCATCGCCTGCCCCATCTGTTTGCAGACCTTCTTCTTGATCGGGATCCGAAAACTGACAAAAGGCTCGAACCAGCAAATTGGTGGCTTCGTATTCAGAGAGGAAAAAAAGGAGACCTTTCTGGGACTGTGCTAAAAACCTCAGAATATCCCTGACGGACTGAAGCACTCCAGGATGCACATTTGTGATTGGATTGGACAACAGCAAAGTGACAGACTCCAAAAAACTGTGGTTGTGAAGATACCTGAAAAAATGAAAAGAGAAAGATAAATAATACTAAGTAACATCTACCCACTACATTTTCCCATATGTTAGCTAAGCTGAGTCATCGTACAATTCTATATTTGTATTACAAGGCGCCCTTGTGGTTTGGAATAGAAAGCAAAGCCCACAAATACGAAGTGGGATTAATTAATATCACATTAATTGCTATCACCAATATTAAAAGCAAAACTGATATCCCTCTTCACTGTAGAAAGTAATTATGTTTGGAAGAGTTAGAGGTAAAAGGAAAGCAGGCTGTCAGATAACACGGTGGCTGGACACCATCAAGAGCGCAGAACAACTCTAAAAAGTAGTGCAAGCTCAGAAGATTAGGAGAGATCTGACCCATAGAATTGCCAAGAGTCAGACACAACTGAATGGATAACAGCAGTAGCAGCAGGATATTCATCTGAGCCTGAATTTAATTTCAATAGCTCTATACCTGTTTTATATTTTTGCATTAAAAAACATAAAAATATTATTTCAAATTTTTACTGATTGCTGTATATTCATTCAATGCAAGAAATCAAGACTGTTTGCTATAAGTTATTTTTGCAAATCAGATGACCTCAAATGTCCCTACAAAGTTAAATTAATAAAGCACATGGCTAATTATTACTATTTTTATCAACATAAGTAGAGAGAACAAGTACAATAAGGAGATTACTACAATATTCAAGGGCTACAAATTCGAAATACTGTAGGATATTCAGGCCATAGATTATGTATGATCTTCTCTTTAAAATCTTGAAGAACTCAGAATAGCACACTAAACAAGTATTAAGAACATGCGAATTACCTATTCTCTTGAATTCTAAGTAAACATTTGAGTAACTCAAATCTTTTTAATTTAAATGGGGAAAGTGAGCTGACTTCAAGGAAAATGAGAAGAAACGAAAATGAAAGTAGTAAAGAAATTAAAATATTTCCTGTGAAATCAACATTTATTAAATAATGGACATCAATTATAAGGACATATTAAAAATTGTGGTGGGTGGGAGAGAATCTGGCAATCTTCTGGAACATGTAAACAGAAATTCCCAAACTGGGTCAAGTTTCAACTCCAATTAGCCCAGGTTTGGTTTTTAAATATGCTGCGCGGTAACAGTGGAAATCTGATGAGCATATCTTGAAGGTACCAACTAGAAAAACCAGAATACACATAACTAAAGCCATCTACCAAAATCAAAAATATACATACCTGAACAGGACTGGAAAAGGATCATCTCTTTCTGGAGGCCCTGTAATACGTGCTGTTGTTGGAAAAGATTTCACAGGTGGCTGCACCATGGTGTGTGGGGCTGTCTCCATCAAATGCAAAATTTCATCTAAAATGCTAATGAGTTTTTCAATGTCTCCTTCATTCATAGTGGAGGACTCCAAGATATTGTCCATATCCATTGGAGCATCTACATCATTATCATATTCCTGGTTGCCTCTTTCAGGGGCAGCATCTGGATCCTGCTCAGACTCAGAATGATTTGGAAAAGGTGGAGAATTTTCAGCTAGCTGGTCACCAATTTTTTTTACCTCGGACAGAATCTCATAGAAGTGACATTTCTGTAAAATGGCAGAACCGGCAGTGACTACCCTTACAGTCTGATCCAGGAGAATAAGCTCCAACAGTCTCTGATAGCCACTTTTTTCACTGGCCCCTAAATTGCTCCTCAAAAAACCCTCCATTCCTTCAGTCATGCTAATAACACTATCCAAAGCTTTGAAAGCATTAAGTTTAAGGGAAGAAGACACATGATCTGCAAAGAGCAACTCAAATAAAGCATCAATTACTCCCCCTTGCAAGAGTGCTTCTATTCCTCGAGTTCCACATTCTGCCAGCGAAGAGACAAGCTTTGTCCCAGCTTTCAGCTGACGGACATTCAAAGCAATCGGTTGTCTCAGGGCTACTTGAAGATTTAAAGACTGCATTGTCCAGTCAACCAACTGGCTTAGGTAATCTTGGCTTGTATCCTTTAATTGCAAGTAACTTAGTCCTTTGACTATTAAACTGGGTATTTCTTCCAAAGCTGTGACCCACTTTGCACCTCTCTCCTCCTGATATAATTCAAGGAGTTCAGTCAATTTAACAGAACTCTCTACTGCCCCACTGTTTTCCTTCTCTAGATCTTGATCTCTCATCTTGGCAATTTCCATCTCAAAAGTGGTCTTGTAGGAGCAACTGAAATATAGAAGGGGTCCAAGCTCCCTATCAAAAGGATCGTAGGTTACAGGTGGCACCCTGGCCAAATCTTCAGCAGTATATTCAATGTCAAAACTTGGGTATTTAAACGTCTCTCGTTCCAAGTCAGCAATTCCATCTTCATCACTTGAAATCTGTTCATAACCATCATCTCCTGAAACATGATATTTTCAATATCCTTGTTAAAAACATACCATAAAATTCATGTTTTAACTTGATCAGATCAAATATTGGCTCCCACTTTGTATGTGTGTCCTTCTACACATACATACCCTACCAATAATGTATTATTAATCAAAGCACATATTAAGAACAGAAGGCTATAAAATTCTATGTAGCAATCTTCCCACATCTAAGATTGTGTTTTTTATTTCAAAAGTTCCTATAAGTTTCAATCATTTTGTGGAACATGCTCTAAAAGGTGCATGTACTGTACAACAAAAAAATGACTACCAAGTAAAAAAGACCAAGGTCAGGTTCCAAGTTTTTAAGGGGAAAAAAGAGAAATACTTTGACTAGCAATGGTTTCTCATGCTTAAAAAAGTTGATGTATAACTCAAAATAGAGCATACATCAATATGTAGAGACAAATTCCAAGAGTCTTTGCAAAAAATATATGAATTTACAGGCCTACAGTCCCAACAACCCTCCCAAAGATTGCAAACGATCTTTATGACAGCCATCCTGAAAAGGTTCCTAAGGCACAATGATCAGCTCCTTTACTTTCTGGCCCTTATTCAGATAGAATGCCTATGTTTAGAGCTTTCTGGCTCCTACTGTATCTTTAACGGGACAGGGAAGGAAAATATAACATATAAGAAAATAAGTATTTTTTAAAAATGCAAAAATGTTGCTAATCTGAGAACATCTCATTACTAAATGTCAGAACAAGGACTAATTGGTCCTAACAGAATGACACTAACTACAGCACTCATTAGTGAGTGAAGTGAGGAAGAATATCAGTTCAGCAAATAAAAACTGCAATTTAAGCTTTGGGAAAATCAAATATACTTTCAAAGGGAACACTAATTTGGGGCTGATCAACAGCTCACATAAATCAGAAATTATTGATATGATTATCTACACAATTATTTCCTTTTCATTTACAAATGTTGGCAGCTTCTCTCGTAAAAATGAACACATTTTTTCATTCTTTTCCAAAATTAACAGTTAAATCTTCCTTCCTAAAACTATGCATTTTCAAAATTGATTTCTAAAACTTAAACTTTCAGCTTACAGGTAAATCCATGGTTGACTGTTAATATCAAGGAAAAATTCAATAGTATGCATTGCAGTATGCAAAACAGACTGTTAAGAAACCAGATATATTTCTGTGCATCATGTATTTGTTTCCCTGATTTAGATATCAAAATATACATTAGTAAAATTATTTTAGAAAGAGGAAAAGTTTTTCCCCTCAGATGTGACAAAAATGAGAACAGAATTTCCTCCTGGCTACCTGATACAAACATTGGCTCATCTTCTTCTTCATCATCACGTGGAGGGGGGGCAGGTGGGGATCGTGGTCCTCTAGGTTGGCCATCATAGACTAAGCAAAACAGAATTTTCATACACTGCCAACATTATTTCAAGAACAGAGTCAGACCAGATATTTATCTGCAAATCATGCTTATCAAGCAAGGACAACGTAATGTATACTGTATATGCATGAACCTAGTTAATTGTATTTGCCTACCTTCACCGTCTTCCTCTTCATCCCCTTCTTCCTCTTCTTCATCTTCATCATCCTCATCTTCATCCTCATCATCATCCTCTTCATCATCCTGGATGCTATCTACTGTTTGACCATCATCATCCTCTTCATCTTCTTCCTCCTCAACATCCACACCTTCTTCATCATCATCCATTTCTTCTGTTTGTTCTTCCTCCACTTCGGCCTCATCAGAATATGGACCTTCTTGATGAATGGAAGTCCGATCAGGAGAAATGGGCTCAAAATAATCTTCTCTGTGATCAACATCATCATCTTTTTCTCCAGCAACTGAAAATAATGACATTAATAGCAGGAAAACAAATTGAATGCTTGAGGTTTCAATACTGAAAAGTTACTTATAATGACAGTTAAGTAACAAAGATATATGATTTTAAATTATATTGAAATATACTGTTGACCCTTCAGATTCTGCCCCACCAGATTCAGTTTTACATAATGTAAATGTGGGGATGTGAACATTTTTAAAAAAATGAATGTCAATTCTTTATTAAACACAGAACCATGTACTCTAAATTATGAAGTATGTGAGAAGGAAAATTCTTAACTCAATGGCAGGATGCAAAACACTCCGTCAAAAAAACGAACATATTTTTGTGCATTGTATATTTGATTCTCTAATGTAGGCATTACAAATCTAATAAATTAAAACATATATTAGTGAAGTTATTTTAGAAAGATTCAAAGCTTTTCCTCTCAAATGTGACTATAATGAGAAAATAATTTCCTCTTGGCTACCTGATATAGGCATTGGCTCATCTTCATCATCATCAGGAGGAGGGGGACCAGGTGGGGTTCTTGGTCCTCTAGGTTGAGGCCGGGGAGGACTGCCATTGAACTGTTCCTCTTTCTCTCCATCAGCTGTAAAAGATGTTTGTGTCAAAGAAAATTATGTATTTTTAAAATCATACTGCGTGATAAACAAACTGCTTCTGAAATTCCCTTCAGATTTCAAAGCAGCGGAAATGGATTGCTGGGAGTGGGATGGGTGAAATGAAATTTAAATTGGTAAGAAAACAAAACTCTAAGTCTGGCAACACCACCGACCCCCTAATTGCTTTAAGGGTTTAAATTGGGAAGATAATTATTTGGAAAAATTCTGAGGTACATGCTGTACTCGTGAACCTACAGAATGAAAGTAGTACTGAAAAACAGAAATGTTTAGGAAACTATCCTTGACTGCTATGAAAGATTTGCTTTTCTAACCAAAACTTTTTTTGAAGATTGTTAAAAATGAAAACAGAATTGCTCACCTAATTTTGGAGTTCTTTTCAAAGCTTGTTGTTGCTGAGGTGGTGGTGGAGGAGGTGGTGGTGGAGGAGGTGAGTCTCTGTCGTGGCCTACCACTCTATCAACAGAGCCATATATTGCCAGTGTCAAGCAATTATACCAGCCTCTTAAAACTAAGCCATCAGTGTTTACCTGCATTATTTAAAATAAAACACAGAATTTGCTGCATCTGAATTAACAGTATCAATTTCATCCATTCTGTTTTATGTGTAATGATTATTAAATCAGTACTTCAGCTTTGAAAATCCTATAGATCCAAATTCTACAGCAGTTCTGAAACATTTCAAATATTTTCATAAATGCTCTCATTATGAGCGCATTTTTAATAGGGACATTTGTCTATTAAACTAAGTATCATATAATGCTATGACAAATAATGAGATTTGGGGGAAATATATTTGCGCCTCTACTGGATGATTGTAGTATAATAACATTCAATAATGTAATAATAAAGTACAGAGAAATCACAAATCATCATTCCACACAGCATTTCCTAAAGTTTTCAATTTGGTAACCAATTGCACCAAACCACTCCCCAGTTATATCTCTGATGACTCCAATATCCAAAAAATGCAAAACAAAACCTCAACTCATAAGATCTAAAGCATGCTGTATATAAACAATTTTATGTACAACTTTATGTACAGTACATGAAGTTGTACATAAAGTACATACTTAGTAACTCTTCAGCATCTATTGTACCAATTAATGGTTTTGAGAACACTTTGATGGAATACACTGAAATAATTCAGTCTCTGAAGATTACTTCTGCCCAAAAGGGTTTTTTAAAAGTTATAATATTAACTAACAAGAGTCCGCTCAGAGTCCGTTTATAGTGAACGGCATATAAATACAATAAAATAAAGTAAATAAACATCAAAATTTACATTACCTTTGCATTAGGCCTGAAAATAATTGAAGAGTTTTCATCATACTCCAAGCTATTAAGCAGAAAAAAATTAAATATTAGGTAATAAACATGCATATTTTTCTCCAACATCTTCTCTTACTAGCTAGTCTTACAATAGGACCTTCTTATAAACTATACTTTTAGAATTAGGCTGACAACTATACATCTTTGCATTATGTGGTAGTATACAGGAACTCTGTACCTGCATTTTATTAATTTTCTGTAAAAAAGGATTGCTTGTTTAATGTTATTCAATAATACAATTGGACAGAATTTTGTAATGTGACAGCTGAGAAGCCCACAAAAAAATGGTTATAGGAAATGGTAAGTATGTTTTTGTTTTTTGTTTGTATTCCATAATTTTATGGTATCTGGTAAAGTGTATTCAATGTTTTATAAAAGAATGTTTTTAGTACTTACCTTCCTAACCTGTCAAATACAGGTGCACTTGGTTTGCTGACATTGTTGAAAAACAGGTCTAATTGAAATGTATGAGGAGAAGTCTCACTGGGAACAAAGTCAAAGTAGAAAAAAATATTTTTAATAATAAATGAGCTGGTTAATGAGCAAGGCAAGCCTTTAAAAACTGCTAATCAATCTGCAGGAAGATAAAGAATTCCCAACTGTTAAAAATAGTCAATATTTACATTATTAAGCTCTTATTTCATATATTTCATATATTTTGTTAAATATGGTCCCTACTTTATTCAAATATTCTTATGAGCAGAATGAGCATTCTTATCTATATATAATATAGATAAAACTAGCAATACTTTTATTTTTCAATTAAAGCTTCTAATAAAATCCACAAATTGTAAAATTAAAAAAAATATTTCTGTACAACAATTTCTATGACATTTGGCAATCTGTAATACTATTCTTTAATCTCAGGTACTTCACTAGCTTTCTGGCTAATCTTGAGCATATGTATGTCCACATAAAATCCTGAAGTATTAAAATTTTGTCTTTGCAATATACAGCATACAAATTAAATAAATCAAGTATCGAATACAACTGTCAATGATCCCCTTTTCCAACTAGTGTAAACTGCTTTTGAAACGAGTGTAAGCCAAGGTCTCAGAAACAAACATCTGCCGCTTCCTCTTCTTTTTTTATCTTGAGTCATGATTTATAATATCGGAATTTGGCAAATAAGAATTGATATTAGCCAGAACTGACTCCAAACTATGGCTGACAAATCCAGAATTGACTCCAAACTATGGCTGGCAAATCCAGCTCAAAAGATTATTTTTTCAGCAATTGTTTTACTTTTTTATCAGCATTTCATACATCCCACCATTACTTATTCAAAATTGAAAAATTGTAAGAACTATATTTCTTATCTCAATCAGTACACAAATCCTTTCCAAACTTTTTAAATATATTTTTTGTTTCTTAAAGCAAAACTATATTCCATTATATAATGTTGGATGGACCCAGGAAATCTCAGCTTCAGGTCTATTGCAAATTTAGGCACATACTTTCACTCTCTAATTCAGTACTAATAATAAAATAAATATTCTGCATGTTAAAAAAGATGTAAAAAACAGTGCTGGACAATCTCTTATATCGGTTTTTTTGCTTACCCATAAGCTCTACTTTCAGGTAAATTAGAGTGAGCTCTTATTCCTGGAGGAATCACACGCACTTCATTGATGTAAACTACACATGGAAAGCGAACCACGTCTACATTAGTGCTTTGCTAGAAAAAAAATGAACAAAATTCATGAATTTTGAAGTGCAAAGTATCTTTGCTTTGTTTTATGAACACTCAAAAATCTGTCAAAATATGCATTTCACATAATCCAACATTGCCTAAAATCTACAAGTTGTATAACCATAACCATCCATGTCCAGATGTAACATGCCATTTGCCAACAGACAATACCATTAAAAACAATACTGCACAATTCATTTTATTTGGCTTCTGTCATTTTAACAGTGCCCCATATTTCTATGATAAACATTATAACCCTATGTACAATATTGTATGTCTAGACACTTAATAAACTGCGACACTTGGTTCACAATTAATTTTTACTTGTTTTCTTATGCAAAGACATGTCCTTAACATGGAATGAATTTGTGATATTGTGAAATTGTAACATAATGTGTGGATGGCCTTGCAAAACCTGGGCAAGATATGCTTCCTAGGATCTCTTAACAGTCAGATAAAGAAACTGAAGGACTCTCCCTAATGGATCAGACATTTAAAAGTGGTGGTGGGAAATTTGTATTTTCAGGCTTTCAAGATTCTGTTAATGTAGCCTTTCAATAAAGTATAATTAGTCTGAAAGGGCTGACAGGAATATTGAAAAATACTTGTGGGAAGATCGAATAACACTATGTTTGCTGATATGCAACAAATACGCCACACAAAATGTGGTGGAAGGAAACATTTTAGTTAGTTGGTTAATTAAAATTCATCTTATCCATCAAATTTCAATGGAACTCTTAGGGATAGAGACTGAAACCATGCTAATAAGCCTGATGAGATGCAGAGGCAGATGATTTGCAGGAAAGGTCCAGGTATTGGTTTGGAGAGGCCAAGCAGACAAGAAATAAAGATCTGGAAAACATCTGAAGTGTGACAAGTGAAGAAAAAAGAAGTTGAAGAAAATAGAAGACTTAACATTTAGCAAAAATATGGAACAATTAATTACTCATAAGAGCTACTGACACAATCTAACAATAACTTGCTTAAAATGTTACTGCTCAGCTTGCAGAAATCACCTAATTTAAATAATTTCATCAAATAATTAGATTTAGTTGGAGAAGACTCCTAAGAATATCATGGACAAAGAAAATAAACTATGGATCATTGAACACATTAACCCAGAGATCTCACTTGAGGCATAAATCGAGAAGGGCAGATCCAAGATGACAATGAAGCAATAGTTTCTCTGCTGAATTCCATATGATTGTTTATTTATGATAAACAGTCAGAATGATCAAGATCAAATTATAATAGTTCAGAACATTATGTGAAGATCCAGCTCTCTAGAAAAGGCTCTAATATTGGGAAAGGTGGCAGGAAAAAAGAAGGCCAGGATGACCAATGTGGATGGTCTAAGTGGCAGTGGCAGTGAGTGAACTATTGACATATTTGAAAGAACAAATAGATCCACGTAAACAATCAGACAGACATATTTCTTAGCATACATTCACAGGACTGCAGTTACGTAATAGAAACTGAACCTAACTTGTGAATATCTTTTCTTTACAGGATATGTGACTGGTTTTATCTGATGTTCAGCAAAGAAGCTCAATTCCAATATTTTGTCAGGAAATTCTTTTAACATTAATGATTGAAGTAATTCTTAAAATAAAACAAAAACACTTTAGGAATTCCAACTTTTTATAGTTTTAAACACTGACTGCTTTTAAATTGTACACACTCTAAGAACTCTTAATGAAAAGGTGCATCGATGAAAACACCTGAACATTATAAAATCTTCCCCCCAAAACATAGCCTAAGATTTTCAGCAAACAATCAATTCTCATTGCAATTATATTATTGATATTCTAATAATGTTGAGTATCAATTGAAAAATAGGATACTATTTTTCCAATAAACTAGTAATAATCAGATGGAATAATTTAGTTGGAAGATCTTAGAGATATTTAGCCTAACCCTCTGCTCAGTACAGAATTCACTACTGCATGTTTGATAGATGACTATCCGACCTCTATTTGCATACTTTCTTATGCCTATCCTGAACCTATGTCCTGAATCAGTTTTTACCCGCTGGTTCTGCTCATAGCAATAAAGAATAAGTCCTCTTCACGTGACACCTTTCTGATATAGAGTAAATGATTGCAAATAATATAACCATTTGATTTGCTCTCCAGATTCCTCACAGTCTTTGACATAATTGCTCTTTCCCCATTTCAATATATTTCATGTCCTTTTTAAAACTGAGATCAAAATAAACTAATGAAATTTTACCACCTTATATCAAAATGTACCAACATAACATAATACAAAAATCAACACGTCTTTCATTTGCTAGATATGTATATCTTGATTGGCAAAAAGCGTATTAAAAACCACAGGAACCAGCATTCTCCCAATACAATTTTACTACAGTACCCAAAATAATTGAAGCAGTTAACATTGGGCAAAAGGTTCCTTTTACCTATCTACTAGCATAAATTCCAAAGCTGCATGCATGCATATAATCCACACTAATTCCCACATAAAGCAGCATACAACCTGCACTTGAATAGAATAGAATAGAATTTTATTGGCCAAGTATGATTGGACACACAATGAATTTGTCTTGGTGCATATGCTCTCAGGGTACATAAAAGAAAAAGATACATTTGTCAAGAATCATGTGGTACAACACTTAATTATCGTTATAGGGGTCAAATAAGCAATGAAGAAACAATCAATATTAATAAAAATCTTAGGATACAAGCAACAAGTTACAATCATACAGTCCTAAATGGGAGGAAAAGGATGATAGGAATGATGAGAAAAACTAGTAGAATAAAAATGCAGATTTAGTAAAAAGTCTGACAGTGTTCAGGGAATTATAACTGTTGACTCAGCCTTCCATTCTTCCGAGGTGGGTAAAATGACCCAGATTGTTGGGGGCTATAGATGCTGACTCTGTAAACCGCTTAGAGGGCTGTAAATGCTATTGCTGTTGCTAACGATTGTATGTAGAAAAAATTATATTCGAAGATATTTGATCTATTTTTGCTTGCTGTCTATTCAGTATTCCGACGAATTCCATTTCTTTTATCTTTATAATGAATTTTAGAAAGTTACGTGTTTTGAAATGATTAACACGGGATGATTTTATCGCTGCCATTATTTAACGGGATTAGTCATATACCGACATTTCGCCCTTCAAAGCTTTAACTAGGAGAGAGACAGGAACAGGAATTATATCGCTATGAACTGCAATCTGGAGACACATATTTCGATTAAAAGATAAGATGGGGGGGCGGTTTATGCCAAAACAGCAAAAAAAATAAATATCCGTCATAAATTTAAATATTCATCATATCTATTTACGGTCCCACACCTGCACCTCAACTAGATCGACTTAAAAACACCCAAGCTATCGCTACCGTTACTTGAAGCTGATTTCCTTTGTGGAGGCTGCAGAAGGAGCTCTGAAATGAAGAGCCCATTAATTCCCGCCTGATAAATGAATAATTTTCTCTCAGAACCCAATTCCATCCCTATCTGGAAGGCTGGGGACGGGGGTGGGTTGGAGACCCCCACGTGGCCTCCATTACCTCAGTGCTCTGGTGTTTGAAAGTATCCAAAAAAAGCAGCTCCGTGGTTGCATCCGCCGCCATCTTGCGTCGGCGGAAGCGCCGACCCTTCGACGACGAGCACTTCCGGGGCAAAAAAGGGGGGGTTGACAATGTGCTTTGCATAGCTGCCTCTGCCCGTCTCTTTTGTCTGTATAAAAAGCAAAACAAACCGCCCATGCCCGGAGGTTAAAGGAAAAATCAGGAAGGCGGGCGCTTTTTTTTTTTTTGTTTTCCCCCAAGGTGCCATATAGACCAACAGCAGCTTTCCTGCAACGGCATTTGGAGATTGACAGCGAACGGACGGGTGGACGAAGTTGTTAAAACCGCCCTACAACTCTTCCCTTATCTAGGAACAGTATTACAGTATTTGCCTAGCAGAGTGTGTGAACCTGCAATGAGTGCGGGATGAATTTTTAAGGCAGGCGAATTTGAGACTAAGCATCCCATATAATTTTATTTATTTGACAATCATTAAATGTTGTACCACGCGATTCTTGACAAATATATCTTTTTCTTTTATGCACATTGAGAGCATATGCACCAAGACAAATTCCTTGTGTGTCCAATCACACTTGGCCAATAAAGAATTCTATTCCATTCTATTGTTTATTTTGTCAAGTAGGTATTGGTGGTATACAAAGATATAGCAATATTATATACAGTACATGATACTAGTGAAATAGAAACATTAGGACAGGAGGCGGAAGGCACTGGTGCACTTACTGACAACCCTTACCTACCTTAGGAATTGGGTGAGGTCAATAGTGGATAGTCTAAGGCAGGGTTTTCCAACCTTGGCAACTTGAAGGTTGGGAAAAACTGGTCTAAGGGGTAGTCTGAGGGTTAGGTGATGATACTACAGTCTGGTAGTGAGTTCCATGCATCAGCTTCTCGGTTACTAAAGTATTTCCTGCAGTGGAGTTTAGAGCAGTTTAAGTTTGTATCTTGTGTGCTCGTGTGTTGTTGTGGTTGGAGCTGAAGTAGTCGTTGACAGGAAGAACGTAGCAGATGATTTCACGGGCTATGCTTAGGTCGTGTAGTTCTAAGATGTCTAAACCTAGGATTATAAATCTAGTTGCGTAGTAGGGTATTCTGTTGAGAGTGGAGGAGTAGAGGGCTGTGTCTGTGTAAACGTATTTAAAGTTTTAAAAAGTTGTCTTTCTGCTGTTTATAATAAATAATAGAATAGAGTATTATATGTTTATAATAAATAATAGAAAACCCTTTAAAAGAAAGAAAAAGAGAGAGGGGGGGGAGGAAGGGAGGGAGGGAGGAAGTTTTTGATCGCTTTCGTGAACGGCAGACAGGCGATCGGCGGGGGGAAAGCTACTGCTTTCACTCCGCGGAGGGAGGAGCAAGCGAGAGTCTCCCCTCCTTCCAAAGCAAAGAGGCGCTAGAACGATTGGCCGCTTCCTTGCAACGATTTTGCCTAGCAAGAAAGAGAGGATCGGTGGGGCTCCGATACCGCCCAGTTCTGCAGCGACGCTGCCATTCACAGCCACCTGTTTTCGGCTACCACGGTTTCTATCGCGGCTGGACGTTGGAGGTTTCCCTTGCCAAGTGCAGACGCAGCGAGAGACGTCGGACCAAAAAAGAAGAGACCATTGTAAATGCATTTGTGACCTGCTCCTCCTGGCGGATCGTTCAAAACGAAGCGATGAATTCCACCACATTGTTGCTTCTGCGCATCTGTTGCGCAATCAAATCAAACGGGCTCCCTTGGAAGAGGCAGCCTTTCCCCACCAAGCTGGGGCCCCGATTCCCACCATCCTCGCCAGCCTCCAACCATTGGAGAAGATCAAAGTTGCGGGCTGGTTGGAGAAAGCCTGGCTCACCCCCACCCCAGGCTTCGCCCTCTAGAATCTGCATTCTTTATTAATTTCATTGTATTACTGAGTATATGACAACTCAGTAAATAACATAGTCAATTCGCCAGTGCCTGCCTTGTTCACCCGAAGGGAAGGGGAGGGCGGCGGTTTGAAGGAAGAAAAGCGGAGACGGGGATTGGACTAGATGACCTGCAAGGTCCCTTCCAACTCTAATAAGAAAGAAAGAAAGAAAGAAAGAAAGAAAGAAAGAAAGAAAGAAAGAAAGAAAGAAAAGGAAGGGAAGAAAGATAAAGGAAAGATGGAAGGAAGGAAAGAAAGATGAAGAAAGGAAAAAGGAAAAGAGAAAGAAAAATCAGAATCTCCTGCTGGAAGATGCAACTTTCATAGACTAACTTTTCTTTCCTTTTGATCCGGCTGGTTCTTTCCGCAAACTCGCGCACTTGCAAAGCTTCCCTTCCTTCAAACGGCAGAGCTGTCAACCATCCGCTTCTTGGCTGAGTTTTGGAGTTAGCTAGCTTGTTCCAGGTGTGTTTTGCTCTGCTTGTCCTCAGTTTTTGTCAGGTGATCCAATTTTAACTTTTTTTTTTCAAAATAAAGTGGGGAAGGGCGCATCTTATTAATAATTAATAATAATTTATTAGACTTGTATGCCGTCCCTCTCTAAAGCATCTTCGGATAAAGAGAGGGGTCTTACTCAATTAACTGGAATACAACTCACTGGGAAGCAAATTAATCACGGCCATGTTTCCACAATACATAAGATTAACACACAGAGATAGCAAAGGTGGCTCTTCTATGAGTTGTGGACTTCAACTCCCAGAATTTCTGAGCCAATCATGCTAGCTCAGGAATTCTGGGAGTTGAAGTCCACATGTCAGAAGTGCCAAGGTTCTCTACCCCTGGATTAACATGTGGTTAGCTAGTTTATGATTCAATGACTCAACTAGATTTGGAAGACTCCAGGTATTTAACATTCAATCCATAGTTGCTCAGGAGCGAGACCTGCTGAGTTGAAAGGCAATTATGCCTCAAGAAGGATGAATTTTAAAAGCAAACGCCATTTGTGCTTATTCCAAACTAAATCTTACTAGATTCACTGGAATTTACATATCAAATCTGCAGGTTTTTAAATCTGAAATACAGGGCTATTGCCGCCCTATAATACAATGGCTACCTGCTCCACTTCTCCTTTTCAAATGCCTTGGTCAGCTATTATAGCTCTTTTTGTTCCAACACACTCCTCCCTTTTAAGTTAACCATCTTTTATCTCATGACCCACTCTACTAAAAAGTTTGGATTGCAACATTGAAAAGTTTGCAAAGGGGCACATACTCTTTGCTGCTTTTACTGCAGCAGACTCAGATAACATCTTAAAATATCTAAAATTGAATGGAGTTTTGTTCCAAGTACCTGAAAATAGCTCAAGCCCTCTAGCATTTCTACAGTAATATATTTTGATCTCTAAGCAAGACTATTATCAGCAATAGTTTGTTATGTGCATTTAAACAGGTCTTATTTGCTGGCAGGGGTTTAATAAAGTTGACACAAACTTACTCCAGTCATTTCAGTATAACAAATTTCTATATTTAGAGATAAATTGCACTAATGATATACAGTAGGTGCAATTTATCTCTAAAGTATCCATATGCTTGGATTACAGCTGAGGTTAGTTGGGGGAAAGATCAGAAGCAAGTGAGAAAATATTATTTTACTGAAATAGTAGTAGATGCTTGGAACAAACTTCCAGCAGACGTTGGTAAATCCACAGTAACTGAATTTAAACATGCCTGGGATAAACATATATCCATCCTAAGATAAAATACAGGAGATAAGGGCAGACTTATATGGACCATGAGGTCTTTTCCTGCCGTAAATCTTCTATGTTTCTATGATTGTTGCCAGCCCAGCTTTTCTATATTTTTCTAATATGGATATAGTAGCTCTATCAGGATTGTTTATCCATTGCTGCTTAAACAACCAATTTAACATCTCTAAATTTGTTGAACTTCAAGTCAGAGTTGGCTCCTGGCACCATGAGTTGCAATTTTCTTAGCAACTTTTTGGATGTAGTTTGCCATTGCCTCATTCCTATGGCTGAGAGTATATGATTGGTCCAATTTCACTCCATTTGGTGTTATGCCTAAAATAAGACTAGCACTCATTCTGCATGAATTTTTAGCCTTGCATCTTAACTACTACACCAAATTGGCTCTCATAATTAATTTTTATTTTAATTAAAATTACAGGAGCTGTAATCCAACATAAAGAGCCCCAGATTGCGACCGCATTGTATTTCATGTTCTTCTATGTTCCTTAATCTTGCTTTAACATACATGGTCTTTGTAAGTCAGCCTGTTTATTTGGGTGTAATCCTGTCAAATTTTTAAAACTCAGTTTCAAGTAACTAAGTTTAGAAGCCCTATAAATGCCTCATTAATTTTAACTAGTCTGAGGGAATTTCCCACACCCTATTATTTCTGCCATGATTCCACATTTTATCAGTGTCTCTTGTTCTCCAAGTTCTTTTCCTCATTTTTAACATAAATAATCATCATGATTTGGCTCTGTGTCCCACCCTTATGTTATTCAGGAAATTTTTGAAGATCCTGTTGTGCTCCTTAGACCTTGAGGTCATAATTATGGAATCCTTTTTTTGTTTGGTTTTATTTGCATTGTATACAATACAGTATATAATTATTATATACAATAATTTTCTTGTTCCCATCACCCATTTCCTCCCACAAATGATTCTATGACTGTAACATTGCTTGTATCTCTTAAGATTTATATTGACTGGTTCTTAATATGATTCTATTGCTTATTTGTATCTGGACTATTACTATCATTAAGTGTTGTACCTTATGATTCTTGACGAACGTGTCTTTTGTTTTTTTAAAAGGTTTTTATTGAATAGTTTATATATATATATATATATATATATATATATATATATATATATATATATATATATATAATCTCCACCCCCACACTATATACTAGGAAGAAATGACAGTTGCTAATATTCCATTTTACAACAACACAAAGATTGGAACTTCAGCCTGATGATGGTGAATGTGATTTCGCCGAAACGTCGCATAGACATGCAAAATATTACACAGGGCAAAACCCAAACTCAGAACAATCTACATACATACATACATACATACATACATACATACATACATACATACATACATATATTTATAAAATAAATGTTTTGCTTTTTAAAAACTATTCAATAAAAATCTTTTAAAAAAACGAGACACGTTTGTCAAGAATCATATATATACACACACACACACACACACATACATACAGTATATACATATAGTCATACAGTCATAACATCAGCATTATATGACATAACCTAACAAAGCATATAAGAATTTTTTGTTATTCATTTAGCAGTTTTGCATATCAATGTATCTTTCGTATCCCTGTAACTTTTTCCTTTAACTTATCTAGGTTAAAACCTTTCTTAATTTTTACTTATTACTCCTTTCTATGCCTTTTTAATATGCAATCCCTATCTATCTACATATCTCTTTATAGTTTATATATGTTACACATTACTTAACTTTACTTTTGTGTTCCAAGCAGTCGTACCAACTCATTCAAATTTTGTAAAATTCTTTATCTTGTATTTCCATGGTTACTTTGCTCATTTCCGCACATTCTAATATTTTTGTTATGATAATTGAATTTGAAGGGATTATTTCCACTTTCTAGTGTTGGGCATACGTAATCCTGGCTGCAGTTATTTATGTGTATGATAAAGTAATTATTATTTTTGTCTATTTTCTGATCCATAATTCCTAGCAAGAACAGTTCTGGATTTAGTTCTATTTTTTGTTTTATGATTTCAATTATCCATCTCTGAATTTTCTTCCAATGTTTCTTTACCTCTGGGCATGTCCACCACATCACCATGACAAATTCCCTGTGTCCAATCACACTTGGTCAATAAAAAAAAAAATACAGTATTCTATTCTATTCTACAGTATGTAGAAAGTCAATTTGGTATAGTGATTAAGTTATCCAGTTAAAAACTGGGACACCATGACCTCAAGTCCTGCCTTAGGCATGAAGCCTGCTGCATAGCCTTGGGCCAGTCATTCACTCTTGGTCCTAGGAAGCAGGCAATGGCAAACCACTTCTTGCCAAGAAAACAGCAGGGCCTTGTCCAGGCAGTCACACAACCCCCCCCCCCCCAAAAAAGGAACAATATGTACTTTGTGCTTTTGGTCTCTTGTATTTTTCTTTTAATAAGTTGGTTTTAAGTTGTAAGCTCTCCAGTTAAGCAGGCTATACATTTAATAAAAATAAAATGATACCCAAATAGGAACCAAGACTTTTCATCATAATGCATTTGTTAATCACTTCGTCTCTATCTTTAATACCTCTACCATGTTAGATGTATGAAAGTGGCCTTTCCAGTGAGATTTCCAATGTATATACTTTCTGCATTTAATAGCCTTTGAAAATCATAATGTCCAACTAAGCAAGGCACTATTATGCATAGTATCTGTTTGCAGCAAAATGCAAATACACCTCACTTAGTTGGAAATTTATGGTTATCGATAACATAAAGATAATAAAGTGTCTTCTTTTGAAATATCACAAGGCTTTTTGCACTTTTGCAACAGGGCCCACCATAAGGATACCAACCAAAGAGCAAGGCATGGTTTAAACTGCAATACAATATTAGCAATATAAAATCCAGGCCAAGCTTGTGCCACAAGTAAAAGAGAAAATATTTACTGACCCCTCGCATCCTGGACATAAACTGTTTCAACTCCTACCCTCAAAACGTCGCTATAGAGCACTGCACACCGGAACAACTAGACACAAGAACAGTTTTTTCCCCAAACGCCACCAGTCTACTATTTACCATAGTAAGTCTGCACTACTACTAGTAGTAGTTTTTTCCTCATCTCTCCCAACCACCACCTCCCACTTATGACTGTATGACTATAACTTGTTGCTTGTATCCTAAGAGTTCTATTAATATTGATTGTTTCCTGATTGCTTATTTGACCTCTATGACAATCATTAAGTGTTGTATCTCATGATTCTTGATAAATATATATTTTCTTTTATGTGCACTGAGAGCATATGCACTAATGAAAATTCCTTGTGTGCCCAATCACACTTGGCCAATAAAGCTTTCTCTTTTTTCTTTTTCCTTTCTTTTTCCTTCTTTCTTTCTTTTCTCTCTCTCTCTCTCTCTCTCTCTCTCTCTCTCTCTCTCTTTCTTTCTTTCTATCCATATATCCATCTAGCCAGCCAGCCAGCTCGCATTCTTAACCATTCTGACTGCTTACACACCAGGAAAGCACCTGCTGAGGAACAATTACAGTGAAATATCCACTAGACCAGGGGCAGGGGTGTGCTACTGCCCGGAGGTGTGGGGAGTGAATGCAGTGGGGTAGTGAAAATGGAGCGCCACCCCAGAGCACCCAATTTGCAATGAAAGATATTGAAAGAAAATGCAGGGCGTCCTAAATAAGCCATGCCCGCAGTGTGGTAGTAAAATGTTTGGTAGCCCTTCCCCAGTGATGGGCTACCAAAAATTTTACTACCACACTTTGGGCCTGGCTTATGCATTGTTTTAACATCTTTCAGTGCAAATTGGGTACTCTGGGGTCGAACTGTGTTCCTGGACCCATAGGAGCCCATCAGTGCCCTTCCCTGACCAGGGATCTCCAATCCTGGCAACTTTGAAGACTTTGTGAACTTCAACTCCCAGAATTCCTCAGCCAGCAAAGCTGGCTGAGGAATTCTGGGAGTTGAAGTCCACAAAAGTCTTCAAAGTTGCCAATGTTGGAGACCCCCTACACCAGACAAGAAGGCAATCAGCTGGTTTACACTGACAGTCCCTTTGACACGACACCCCCCCCACATCCTGCACGCTTCACTAACCCTCCAGGCAGCCGCGCTCTTCCCGTCCGCATCTACACCGAGCTTGTAGCCCGTCCCCTCTTATTGCCACGTCCCGATGGGCAAGAGCCAACGGGGCGGGGCTCGCTCAGGTGTCTCTTCCAGCCTTTACCTGCACCACGTGGGGAGGGAAGGAGGGAGGGGCAGGCAGGTAAGGCCACCTCCCTTGCAAACAGCCCAGGCCGCAGCCATTGCGCGCTTCCGAGGGGGGAGTAGCCGAGCTTGGGCTTCGGAATTGGCTCCCATGTAATTAAAAGTTTCTTCCTCCCCCCCCCCCCTTCTGAAAGCAATACGGGGCATGCGTCTCTCTCCTAAAAAAGAAGGACCTGGACGGGGAAAGCAGGGCTTTGGTGGCTGGAGGTGGGGGCCCAAGGAGGGAGGGGTTGCTTTCCTTCCTTTCTTTTCTTGCACTAAAAGTTGGGCTTTGAAATAGCGTCTGGCTGGGTTTGGGGTTTCTTGGGGTTTTATTTTTCGCGTGGGAAAAAAAAGTTTGCAGAAACTTGGGTGAAGCGCGCGCGGTGGCGTTTGTGCGTCTTTCCTTTTTTCCCCCTCCCACCCCAATTTTTTGGGGGGCTCCTTTCTCTCTTCCTCCTCGGCGCCTCCAGCCATGACGACGTCTCCCGATTACCTGGTCATCCTCTTCGGGGTCACCGCCGGGGCGGCCGGAGCTCGCCTGGGCTCCGACGAGCGGGAATTAATCCAGCTCCTGTGGCGAGTAGTAGATCTGGCTAGCCAAAAGGTATTTTGTTTCAATTTCTGGCCGGCGTGGAGTTTGGCGGGCTCCGGATTTAACCTAAGCCTTCCTTCCTCCTCCCCCTCCCTTTTTTAAAAAAACCTGGCTCCCCGATCGAGTTAAGCTAAAATAGCGAAGGGTTAAAAACTACGGGACGAGTTTATCGGGGGAGAAAGCCCACCTCTCGATTTCGAAAGATTTGAGTAGAACTTCGGAGAGGTTTTGTCCGAGCTGTTGTAAATCGGAGTTGTGGAGTGTGGGGGGCTGTTTATCTCTGTCTCTTCTGTCTCTCTCATCTATCTATCTTATCTATCTATCTATCTACCTACCTACCTACCCACCTACCTACAATCTATCATTTATCTATCTACCTACCTACCTACCTACCTATAATACATCATTTATCTACCTGCATACCTATAATCTATCTATCTATCTATCTATCTATCTATCTATCTATCTATCTATCTATCTATCTATCTATCTATCTATCTATCTATCTCTCTCTCTGGGCGGCTTACAATCACGAGAATAAATACAAACAATTCCACAGAGGAACTTAATAACCACCGGGAGGAAAAAGCGATATAATTTAAACTTTTTCTTTGGCACTGGCAACGCTGGTTGGGCGCGTTGGGCGTTTTCATTCGAACAGGGAAAGTAGGCTTCTTTTGCGGGGCGGGAGACGTTATCGGGGAACATTGCGGGGTTAAATGTGTTTCTCCCCCCCCCCCCCCCCCGAAAAAAAAGGTGCGGCAGGGAGCCGAGATGGAAGGGCCGGATTCCCGAGTTTGGATTCCAGGGAGGGTTTTTTTTTTGGGGGGGGGGGGGTTGTTTATAAATAAGCCTCCTGGTCCTCGAGAGAAACCCGTGGGAGGATTCAGGGGCCCTGCCGCCCGTCCAACAGGTGAAAGGAAGCGATTGCAAAGGAGTTAAATTGGGAAGCCTTTCTTAAATGGAGGGGGGGGGAGCCACTTTGGGCCAAGAGAACCGGGCCTTTCTAGAGAGTAACACCACCACCACCCCTCCCGCCCCGGTTAAGAAAGCCTTCTTGGCCTCCGCAACCCCAACCCCCCCAACCTCTCTTCCCGACGGGCGGGCTGCCAGATCTCGAGGGGCGAACTGATCTCTTCCTTTTCCTCCCCGATCCCCCCCTCTCCCGCCCTTCCCCCCCCGGAGGTGGGCAGCCTTCACCACATCCTGATCGGGCCCGATCGCCTGGCGCTGTCGGACGAATGCAGAGAGGAGACCGGCCTGGATGAGGACAGCCTGGCCCTCGCCCTGCCGTTGGAACAAGCCCTGGGGCAGGTAAGCGCCACGGACTAGGGCCTCGCCCTCCCCTCGTTTATTTTTGACCTCCTTGGCTTGCTTTCCTCCCCCTCCCCGCCCCGACGGAGCTTTCTGGATATCGGGCTGTGCGAGGCCCACCAGATGACTCCGGGGTTGGGCGTGTTGTGGGAAGGTGGAGGAGATTATAGAGGTGTGAGTCACAGGCAGCCCAGGAGAGGCAGGTGGCTTCTGGCCCCACGTGGTCTCTCTCTCAACTGATTTATTATTATTATTATTATTATTATTATTATTATTATTATTATTATTATTATTATTATTATTATGTCAATACAACACAACAAGCGAGATCCCTATGCTGGATTTCGTATTTCATCACCAGTCGGGCTCTTCCCAAGCACCTAGGACTGTGTGATGTAACAGCGAATTATGTTTGCTGATCCCAGTAAAGCGGCCTTTTGCAATTGACAGATGGAGATTTTGTCAATTCCAATGGTTTTCAAATGTCCGCTGAGATCCTTTGGCACTGCGCCCAGCGTGCCAAATTCCACTGGGACCACTTTCACTGGCTTATGCCAGAGTCATTACAGCTTGATTTTTAGATCTTCATATTTCACTAATTTCTCTAGCTGCTGCTGCTGCTGCTGCTGATGATGATGATGATGATGATTATTATTATTATTATTATTATTATTATTATTATTATTATTATTATTATGTCAATACAACACAGCAAACGAGATCAGTATGCTGGATTTCGTATTTCATCACCAGTCGGGCTCTTCCCAAGCACCTAGGACTGTGTGATGTAACCGCGAATTGTGTGTGCGGATCCCAGTAAAGCGGCCTTTTGCAATTGACAGATGGAGATGATTTTCAAATGTCCGCTGAGATCCTTTGGCACTGCACCCAGCGTGCCAAGTACCACTGGGACCACTTTCACTGGCTTATGCCAGAGTCATTGCGGCTTGATTTTTAGATCTTCGTATTTCACTAATTTATCTAGATTATTATTATTATTATTATTTATTATTATTATTATTATTATTATTATTATTATTATTATTATTATTATTATTTAGATTGGTATGCCGCCTTTCTCCAAACACTCGGGGCGGCTCACAGAATAGATACAAACATAGAGCCTGTAGCACAAATCAAATAATTTAAAATACAACTAAAAGCCCTAGTGTAATACGTAATTATACAGTCCAATCACAGCATACATTACATTTATTGGTCAGAGGGGCAAGGTCTAATTGCCCCAAGGCTGGTGACATAGATTGGTCTTGAGGCTCTTGCAGAAGGCGAGGAGGGTGGGGGCAGTACGAATCTCTGGTGGGAGCTGATTCCAGAGGGCCGGTGCCCCCAGAGAAAAGGCTCTTCCCCTAGGCCCCGCCAGATGACATTGTTTGGTTGATGGGGCCTGGAGAAGGCCAACTCTGTGGGACCTAACTGCCCGCAGGGATTTATGTGGCAGAAGGCGCTCCCTTAAGTAATCTGGTCCGATGCCAGATTTAACCGTGGTTCATAAAATCATACATCACAAGGTACTACTTGTGATTACTTCACCTTTAACAGCAACAACACAGGAGCACGCAATAGATACAAAGAAAATGTAAATCGCTCCAAACTAGACTGCAGAAAATACAGATTTCAGCAATAGAGTGGTCAACGCCTGGAATTCACTACCGGACTCTGTTGAACAGTGAATGAACAGTGCAGTCAGGGAAACAAGTAGAATGCTTGGCTGCATAGCTAGAGATATAACAAGCAGGAAAAGGGAAATTGGTATCCCTCTGTATAGAGCACTGATGAGACCACATTTGGAATACTGTGTTCAGTTCTGGAGACCTCACCTACAAAAAGATATTGATAAAATTGAACGGGTCCAAAGACGGGCTACAAGAATGGTGGAAGGTCTTAAGCATAAAACATATCAGGAAAGACTTCATGAACTCAATCTGTATAGTCTGGAGGACAGAAGGGAAAGGGGGAACATGATTGAAACGTTTAAATATGTTAAAGGGTTAAATAAGGTTCAGGAGGGAAGTGTTTTTAATAGGAAAGTGAACACAAGAATAAGGCGGCACAATCTGAGGTTAGTTGGGGGAAAGATCAGAAGCAACGTGAGAAAATATTATTTTACTGAAAGAGTAGTAGATGCTTGGAACAAACTTCCAGCAGACGTGGTTGGTAAATCCACAGTAACTGGATTTAAACATGCCAGGGATAAACATATATCCATTCTAAGATAAAATACAAAAAATAGTATAACTAGATGCACCATGAGGTCTTTTTCTGCCGTCAATCTTCTATGTTTCTATGTTGCTTATTCCCCCAATCCCCAAACCTTCAACCTTACATTCTCTACAATAGACCTCTCCTCTTTTCTAAGAGGTCTGTAATAGATGTACATAAGTGCACCTTCGTGTCTACCGTCCCTGTCCCAATGTTTATTTGTCTTTTCTCTCTTTATTTTATACTTATATTATGTTAAATATACTACAATACTATATTTGTATGACAAATAGATAAATAAAAAATAAACAATAATAAAAAAAAACCTGGGGTGGCCAGCCTGGTTGAGTCAGCAGGAAAAGAAAGAGAGAGAGAGAGAGGGAGGAGAGGAGAGAGAGGAGAGAGAGAGGAGAGAGAGAGAGGAGAGAGAGAGGAGAGGAGAGAGAGAGAGGAGAGAGAGAGGAGAGAGAGAGACTTCTGCTGCTAGTGACTTAACTGTCAACGAGACCTGCTGCTATGGGCTCTATGGTACTTATAATGATTTCCTCATTAGTGACAACCCCCCCCCCTGTCATCTATTCCCAGCCAGTGAAGAATCTAAGGGGGAGAGAGTGTACAATAAAGTCAAAATGATTCTCACGACTATGGGCACCTGATCCGGTAACAGAAATAGCAATGTGTGCACATGCGCGGAAGCAAAGAAATTGGCGAAAATCGCCAAAATCTCGTTTGTGTGAGCAATTGACTTTGGTCTAGTGCCTTCAAACTTGGCAACGTTAAGACTTGTGGACTTCAACTCTCAGAATTCTTCAGCCAGCATAACTGAAGAATTGGGCGTTTTCCTTCGAAAAGGGAATTCTGGAATTCTCCAGCCAGCAATTCTCATAGCTGGCTGGAGAATTCTGGGAATTGAAGTCCTCAAGTCTTAACGTTGCCAAGTTTGGGAACCCCTGGTCTAGTGGTTAAGGCACCAGGCTGGAAAGTGGGAGGCCATGAATTCAATTCCCGTCTTAGCCACGAAAGGCAGCTGAGTAACTTTGGGCCAGTCATTTTCTCTTAGCCCAACCCATCTCCAGTTACTGTGGGGAAAATAAGAGGAAAGTGTGTTGCGTATGTTCACCAGCTTAAGTTATTTGTAAAAATAACAAAAAGGTGGGATATAAGTGTTCTGTCGAGCTCTCTGGTAGAATCCTCCCAAAAATGCACAGATACAATTTCAGAAACACACACACGTTTGAAAATTCAAAACAATGTTCTTTATAATGAAAATTCACTTAAACCAAGCCCTCTTTTGGTATAGCCAAGAGCACTTGTCTCCAAACAAACTGGTAATTTGTACAAGTCCCTTATCAGTTCTGTGATACTTAGGTTGCAGCTGTGAGGTAATTCACAGTCCTTCTTCTTTCACAAAGTGAAACACACTTTGCCCTGGTTTAGTTTCAAAGCGGGGAAAAATCAGCACACAAAAAGTCAAAGTCAGTAAAGCAGTCAGGAAACACAATGATCACATAATCCTCCACAATTCCAAACCCACAGGCTGCTATTTATAGCAGCCTCACTAATTACCACAGCCCCACCCAACCACAGGTGGCCTCATTTTCTTTGATAATAGTCTATCAGTTGTTGTTGCCTATGCATCGCTCTCCGCATGAGTGACTGTATCATTAACTCTTGTTTTGAATCCAAGGAGGAGCTAGATAATTGATCTCCTTCTGAGCTGCCTGCCACACTCTCCTCCTCCCTGTCACTCATGTCTTCTTGGTCAGAGGAGCCTTCATCAGTAGATTCCACCGGGGCGGGGGCGGAGGCCGGGGGGGCAAACAGGCCTGCAGCATGTGGATGTCTCCCCCACATCCACAGTCCTTGGGGCAGGAGCTGGGCCAGAGCTAACCACAACAATAAGTAAATAACAATTAACTAGTTTTGACCCTGCTGGTCTTTTATCACACTGTTTGTACCAGCCAGTTTGGATCGATACAACTGCACACAAGCCACCTAGCAATCTGTTGCACCAAGTGTATTGCATTACAATTCTCAATTATTGTGTTTTATGGGAGACTGGAGTAGGCTCATGTAGGGTGACCTTTTTAGATGCAACGGCTTTTTGGAAAGAGTTTGTTCATGATAAGACAAATTTTAAAAAATCAGAAATATTAGCTATGTCCAGTACGCTGACCGGAGCTACTGTGTGCTGCTGTTTCTTCAATCATCGTTGAAGAATTTGAACTGATACCAGTTTTTATGACAAAGAAAAAGGGGGTTCAATTAAACCTGTCTCTCCAACACTCCGCAGTCTGCACTGGCTGCCAATTGGTTTCCCGACTCTATTCAAAATGTTGGTTATGGCCAGTGAAGGGCTACCAAAATTTTTACTACCACACTGTGGGCATGGCTTATGCAGGATGCCCTGTATTTTCTTTCAACATCTTTCAGTGCAAATTGGGTGTTCTGGAGTGAGCTCCATTTTAGCCCATCCCTGGTTATGACCTATAAAGCCCTACAAGGCATTGGGCCATATTCCTTGCAGGACCGCCGACTGCCACACGGTCCCGTCAACTAGACAATATAATTTGGTGGGACCTAGGGGAAGAGCCTTCTCTGTGGGGGCTCCAGCCTTCTGGAATCAGCTCCCCCCTAGAGGTCTGTACTGCCCCCACCCTCCTCGCCTTTCGTAAGAGTCTTAAGACTCATTTATGTCGTCAGGCTTGGGCCGATTAGATCTTAGCCTCTGGCCAATGAATGATTGCATGATTGCCGTATGAATGACTGGAATTGATTTTTAATACAATTAGGGATTTTAGTTAACCACGTAGTTTTAATTAAATTGGATTGATTTTATTGTAATTTACTGTTTTTCATAAGTTGTGAGCCGCCCCGAGTCTTTAGAGAGGGGCAGCATAGAAATCCAATTAATAAATAAAATAATAAATAAATAAACCAGGTTTTTCTGTGTGATTCTGGGAAATTAGAGTATTGTTTCCAACCTTGGCAACTTGAAGATATTTGGACTTCAACTCCCAGAATTCCCCAGCCAGCATTGCTGGCTGGGGAATTCTGGGAGTTGAAGTCCAAATATCTTCAAGTTGCCAAGGTTGGGAAACACTGAATTAGAGGACTCCAGCCAAGATGTCATTATAAGTGTAACAATTTAAAGTTACTAGAGCAGTGTTTCTCAACCTTGGCAACTTTTAAGACATGTGTGATTGGGGAATTTTGGGAGTTGAAGTCCACACTTCTTAAAGTTGCCAAGTTTGAGAAACACAGTATTACAGCAGTGTCAAACTCAAGGGCTGGGGGCCAGATTTGGCCCATGGGGTGCTTAGATTTGGTCCGTGGGACTGCCCTGGAAACAGCGAAGGACTGGCCCACAGTGCCTTGGCGAGTAAAAACGGAGTTTGGGAGGTCCATTTTTGCTGGCAGAGCGTTGCAGGAGGCTGTCACAGCTGAAAATGGATCTCAGGAGCCTGTTTTCTCTGGGAGAGCACTCAGTCCACCACAGGCACCTCCGACACGAGTGATGTTGAGCTGGCCATGCCTACCCTGACCACATATCTCCGCCACCGAGATCAAACACAACCCTGACGCAGCCCTCAATGAAATCAAGTTTGACACCCCTGCAGTATTAGAAAGCTAGAGTGGAAGAATATTTATTTTTTTATTTTTTTTTATTTTTTTTATTTATTTATTTATTTTATTTTATTTTATTTTATTTTATTTTATTTATTTTATATTTTATTTTATTTATTTTATATTTTATTTATTTTATTTTATTTTATTATTTATTTTATTTATTTTATTTATTTTATTTATTTTATTTATTTTATTTATTTTATTTATTTTATTTATTTTATTTATTTTATTTATTTTATATTTATTTTATTTTATTATTTATTATTTTATTTTATTTATTTTATTTTATTTTTATTTTATTTATTTTATATTTTATTTTATTTATTTTATTTATTTTATTTATTTTATTTATATTTTATTTTTTTATTTTTTTATTTTTTTTATTTGACTTATTTGACTTCTATGCTGCCCAATCCCAAAGTACTCAGGGCAGCTTACAATAATAATATAAATACAAATATAAATACTGTAGATACAAAAAATGAGGAACTTCCCATTTCAGGGGGAATTGTTTGACATAAACAATGCCTCCAATTTACATCAAGTTATGCATCCTTAGTGAAATTACACAGATATTAATTTTACAGAATGCACTTTCATATCATAAATGAGTCCGTGTTGTATCTTTTTTTTTCTTTTTAGTTCAACCAGTCTGTGAGCAATGAACTAAATATTGGCGTTGGTACGTCCTTCTGTCTCTGTGCCGATGGGCAACTTCATCTCAGGCAGGTTTTGCACCCTGAAGCATCAAAAAAGGTAAGGGGACCTTTCAGTCTCAGTCAGGCTGTGATGCAGCACATAGGTTTTCCCTTAAAAACTCATATTTATGGTCACATTTCTGCTAATTAAGGCTTTTGAATCACATTTGTGGCTCCCCAAATGAACATTTCGGGTTTCCTGCTGTTTGAAATATTAAAACAACAATGGGCCACATTTTATTATTCACAGGCAATGTTTTTGCACTTCCAAAGAAGTGCAAATAACTAAGAATTGATTTCATGGTTATAGATTTGTGTTTTGTATCAATAGCCGATATCATCCATGAGTAAGTACTAAAGAGCAGAAGGAAGGAAGTAGCCCAGCAAAACCATAATATCTTTTAGATGCCCGGGAAACGTTTTTAGCTGATCTAGAAAGCCCCTTTAAGATATGTAGGGACTTCAACATTCAGAATTCCCCAGCCAGCCACAGGTTTTGAAGTCTGTACATCTTAAAATTGCTAAGATTGTGAAATACTGAACTAAGAATTTGTTCCTTTTGGACAGTCCTCAGTTCTTGTTCAGGCATTTTGTTTGCTGCTTATTTGGTTGTGCTGCTTTGTTTTGGATTTCTTATTACAGTATACTGAAATGTAGAATAAATATGACACATGGAACCATGAATAATGTATCTTTTAAAAGCTTTAAACCCAGTAATGATTGCTTACATTATAACAATTCTCTATGAGGATCTGTTGCAATTAGTCTTTTGGATATGGGTGACTATCTATTTGCGGTTAGTGTATCTCATTGTTTTTATTACTCTTCTGTTCAGAGAGATTAAATCTCTCGTCTGCATCTTCAAAAAATCACATTGCTGTAGATCTTGAAATTCTGGTAGTGAACAGTATCTATTCCCCAAGCATTCCCACTGTCTCGGTGTTAATGTCTGTGACAGAAAATATGCACGTGGCATGATTTGATACAATTTTAGAAAATAGGAAAGCGTGCCACTCATGTTACTAGTTTGTCATTTTCCCCTTTATTATGAATAGAGTTCTTCTTAACCTGCAGACATCATTTCTCAAAAAACAATTGAATTCAAGGTGTAATTGACTGTAGTCTCAATCCTTCCTAAGATTCTGCTCTTTCTTTCTTTCCCTCTCGTTCTCTTCCTCCTTTCTTTTCTATTTCTCTCTCTCTCTTCCTCTCCCTTTCTTTCTTTCTTTCTTTCTTTCTTTCTTTCTTTCTTTCTTTCTTTCTTTGTCAAACAATTATAGGGTGATAATTTGTACATATTAAACATTAGATAAGTAATGATAAAAAGTAGACAATAGGACAGGGACGGTAGGCACAATGGTGCGCTTATGCACGCCCCTTACAGACCTCATAGAAAGGAGGAGAGATCAATTGTAGATAGTCTAAGGTTAAAGGTTTTGGGGTTAGGAGTAGAAACCAGAGTAGAAACTCTTTGGCCATGCCACTGAATAAAAACATTTACATTCTTTTTTGGGGGGAGGGGGTATACATTTTTTATTGTTTTTCCACACCTTACAGAGATTCAATTTCACCTAGCGCAAATTAGAATACAATACAATATTTTAAAACATTTACATTCTTGAGGGATTGAAACTCAGAATAATGCTTAGCTCGTCCAAGTAGACTTGGTGGTCCTTCTACTATAAAGGCCCAACAGACTACCCATTTTTAATTTTCTCTTGTTCCCACCAAATTTTGTTATCTTCTTCTACATTGTTTATGTTCTGCCGGGCTCTCTGATAGGAGCCTGCCGAAAATTCAAGGGTACAAATTTCAGACACACACACACACACCCGTTTGAAAATTCAAAACAATGTTCTTTATCACAAACTTCAAAATAAACTAAGCACTCTTTTTGTATTGCAAAGAGCACTCTTCCAAAAACAACCGGGTAGTCTGTACAATTTCCCTTAAGCAGTCATTAAGTACTTAGCTAGCATCTGTGAAGAAACCTCACACCCCTTCTTCTTCCAACGAAGTGTGACACACACACATGTTGCTCTGCTTTGGTTTCAAAGGCATGAAAAAGCAACAAAGTCCAGCATCACAGGATTCCTGATGAACTCCGATCAGATATTCTTCCACAACGGCCAAACCCATATGCTTCTATTTATAGCAGCAGCCCTAATTACTGGAGCCCCACCCAAACACAGGTGGCCTCACTTATTTCCTGTAATATGTTCTTACTTGGTCTCTTCTACGCATAATTCTGCACTTGTATGGGTCCAAAATGTCATCATCTGAATCAAGGGAAGATAAGGGAGATTGACTGCCTGGGCTGTGTGCCAAGCCCTCCTCTGCTGAGTCACTCCCACCTTCTTCCTCCGAGGAAATTAAACTCTGCACTGATTCTGTCGGCAATAACACAGGCCTGTGACATGTTGAATTTTCCCCTGCATCCACCTCCCCATTCCCTGGGGCAGGAGCTGGGCCAGAGCCAACCACAACAGTTTATATATTCTAAAATTTTACACACATCCTACAGCAAGGCTGAAGACCTCTCGTTTTATAGTGGCATTATTTGGTTGTTCTTTAACAGAGAAAGTAGTGATAAATAAACTGATCTAGCTGGCAAACTCTTGGGGAAAATTAATTTAGTCACAGTTGCTACAAACCTACCACTATTCAAGCATGATGATTTTTTTACTCGGCCTCTGAGCAAGATTAAATTGATGACATATTGTAGTGCTATTCACACAGTTTCATCTATCCTGCTTCCATTCAGCCTGTAACAAATCAGTCTCCTTCAGCAGATAATTCCCTTTGGACATCTCAAGGGGCTTGAAGCAGGTGTCTGTCAATGTATCACAAAACAGAGATCAATCATTCACAAAAGCGTGCACTTCATCTCCACTCCTTTCTCTCAGCCGTGCAAAGAAATAGTGCTTGTCCAGAGTTTATAGTTTGACAGAGTAGTAGCTTCACGAGGCAAGGGAAATTTCCCCTTTAAAACTGAAGGATGGGAGACATTCAGCCCAGCTTTTTAAGCTATGGCTGCAAAGGAGAACAGCTGTTCTCAAAGTTGGGAAGCCATGGTGGGATGTATTGCACTTTCGTTCCACCAAACCAAAAAAACCTCTACAGTGGTTACGTCAAAAACATGGCATTTTGAAATAAAAATTTAAGAAATTAACCTTGAGGCAAGCCTGTCTTAAAATGTCAAGGTGAGAGGGATTCTGTTGTCATTCCTTTGAGATGAGCTCAATTGAACCCTGGACTATGAGTCAAGAATGTGGATGATTGGTTTTTAAATATTTAGGGGTTTTAGAATACAGCCTAAGTTAGATTTCCATGTGCATTTACTATTGAGATTTTTAGAGTATTTTAATATTAGATTTCTTCAGGTTTTGTATTTGTTTACTGTGAGGTGCCCTGAGTCCAAAGAGAAGGGCAGCATAGAAATCTGATTAGTAAATAAAATCCTTGCATTGTGTAAGTCAGTGATTTTCAACCTTTTTTGAGCTGCGGCACATTTTTTACATATACAAAATCATGGGGCACATTGAGCGGGGAGGGGGGGGAGTGGAGGGGCTAAAAAAAAGTTTGGACAAAAAAATTCTCTCTCTCTCTCTCTTTCTCCCTTTCACTCTATTTCTCTCCATCTTTCTCTCTTCCTTCCTCTCTCTCTACATCCCTCTTTCTTTCTCTCTTCCTTCCTTCCTCTCTTTTTGCTCTCTATCTCTCCTTCCTTCCCTGCCTCTCTTGCTTTCTTTCTCTCTCTCTCTTTCTCTCTCTCTCTCTTTCTCTCTCTCTTGCTTTCTTTCTCTCTCTCTCTTGCCTTCTTTATCTCTCTCTCTTTCTTTCTCTCTTTCTCTCTCTCTCTTGCTTTCTTTCTCTCACCTTCTTTCTCTCTCTCTCTTTCTCTCTTGCTTTCTTTCTCTCTCTCTCTTGCTTTCTTTCTCTCTCTCTCTTTTTCTCTCTCTTGCTGAGCTTCGGGCACACCTGACCATGGCTGAAAAACACTGGTGTAAGTAATGGAAGCTGTTCCACATTGCAGCGTTTCCTAATTCCCTGGGGCGGCTCTATGTCGAATCATACATCTTTATGTTGTTTTGAATTGCAATCAAATGGGAGTAAAATCCTATAAAGTGTTATGATGAATAAGACAGCATGATTGATCTGGTTAAATATTTTATGTAAACCCAAGAGGAGGCTTGAAATGGATGTTTGCACATGGACTTTGTATAGAAATATTGTTCAGAGTAAATATTAAGACAGAAGGAAGTATGGGTGTTTTATTTACTTTAGTTTAAAATAATTTACACTATAGGCAAAGCCAGAAAAGTCAGAACCGGTGCGTTAATTGCAGATTCTGAGTTTAGACTTTTCAAAGGGCTTTTGTAAATTATGGACTTCTAACAAACTGTCCATTAGACACAACAATGATTGGGTTGCTTTATTACACTTAAAGAACAAAACCCAGTGCTAAACAAACTAGAACACCTAGGTTCACACAACACACTAAGCCAAAACCAACCAAACCATTTTGTGAATCTTATCAGTTTATAACTTAGCATAATATATAAGCACAGACACCAACTTTTTTTTCTGTAAATATGAAATTTGGTAATGAAAGAAAACTAGAATCTAAACGTGTTTAAGGCAGATTAGTTTCTCTCTTAGCTATGTTCTTGAAATATAGAAGCTTGATAAAATATTTTGCTTATAGATAATCCTTACAGCCATTTGTTTGTTAACTGTTCAGTGTTACAATGGGGTCAAAAAAGTGATTCATTACTGGTTTCACTTATAACCGTTGCAGCATCTCCAAACAAATTTGGGCACTTGACTGGCATGCATTTATGACAGTTGCCTGTCCCAGGGTTATGAGATCACCATTTATAAACCACCTCAACTGGTTTCCAACAAGCAAGGTCAATGGTAAAGCCAGATTCACTTTAACAACTTCAGCAATTCGCTTAACAACTGTCTTGCTTGGCAGTGGAAATTTTGTACTCCAATGTGGTCATAAGTTGGGAACTATTTGCCTTGACAAAAGATAAATCTGGTTTTTGTAACCAGATGGCTGCCAGATACATTGCCTTAGAAAGAATCTTTATGGATCCCAGCTCATAAATTCAGTGAGTTGTCAGCTGGGAATAGCAGAGGTTTCATAGATTTCTACAATGGGAAAGGCTGACAGGTATGCTGGTTTTAAAGAGGTATTTTTGGCCAATGAAGTCCAACTTTACTCTGGGCTGGAATTACTCATGAGATCGCAAAACCCTTCTTAATAACATTGGTCAACATCAGCAAAGGTAATATGTCTGTTTTATGGAGTTTGATGTGCTGATTCCAAAAATATGCTTAGTTTTGCTCTATCACATAAAGTTTATGATATAAAAGCATTTTGTTATTACGTTATTTCTACATTTTCAATGTATGTGGTAATTACTGTTTTCTTAATGTCGCCAGTATATTTCCTATACCTTATAATAATGATGCTGCTTCATGGAAATTATACCTGCTATAGAAAAACTATATACATTTTTGAAATCAGAACAAAAAAAATGATTCAGAAAAGTACAAGATCAACTGCAATGATTACAAAAAGTATTTTTAATTGATTCCACTCTTGAAATGATATTATTATTAAGGAGACTCTCAAAACTTTCAATCCAAAGTAGCTCTGCTGTAACTATTGTTTAGTATTCTTTTCTAGAATGATAGAGAACAGATTGACTTTTTTGGGGTGCAACATCCTTTCAGACATTGATATATTATCATATCCCATTTGTCAAAGCTTAAAATACCCAATAACTTCATTCTTCGTACCCACTTTCTCCTTTCTTCATCATAAGTTCGTTTCAATTCTCTAATCTTCCCTACCTACCTCCTTTTTTGTACCTGTTCCAGTTCCTATTTCAACTATTTGTAAAGGTAATGGAGAGAAGTTAAACCAGACTATCAACAATTTCCTTCTGTACCCAGATGCAATTCTTATTTGAATTTGTTCAAGGGTAGGAAGCCTTTCCTGGCTAGAATTCTATCCAACTTGGAATTCTATTCCTCCAGCCATTAGTTCATAAGTGCTCAGCAGAGTGTATATCCTCTTCTTAAAAGGACCAGACCAGATTAGAAGCTGTCTAGATCTCTCTAACTTTGGTCCACTTGACTTTTCTTTTTTCTTTTTATAAAGCGGTGTTGATCCAGTGATGCTTTTCTCTTTTATTTTAATCATATGAAAAGAGATTGTTGTAGTTCTTAGCTTTCCTTGCTTATTCAGCTTGTTCTGATCTTACCATGAAAATATGCATTATGTAATTTTATTCTTCCTTGATGGCTTGTCTCTTTTCCAATTTCTACATAAAGGCAATCCTCAACTTGCAATCATTCATTTAGTGACTGCTCAAAGTTATGTCAGCATTGGGGAAAAATGACTTAGCGTATTTTTCGGAGTATAAGAGGCACATCCCCCCCTCCAAAAGAGGGTGGAAATGTTGCTGCGTGTTATATACCGAAGTGTGTGTGTATGTGTGTGTGTATGCATGGGGGGAGGGAATGAATATAGGCAAGAGTGGGCAGTAGGCAGGACAGGGTGGAACACAGTTCCACCAGCGGAAATTTATTTATTTATTTATTGGATTTGTATGCCACCCCTCTCTGAGGACTCGGGGCAGTTCACAACATAAATGAAGCTGTGCCCAGCCCAGCTCCAGCTGACCAACCCACCCTACCATCCTCCTCTTCCTCCTCGGAAAGTGGCAAGGAGACCAGCACCAGCAGGAGTTGTGGGGGATCCTTTTCCTCCCCCCTCTTTTCTCAACCGCTGATTGGCATCCGTTCGCCTAGCTACCCACCCTAAGACAGGGGGCAACCCAGGAAAGAGAACGCGGGAAACGCGAAGCAAATTGTCACCCCAGAGAGCGACACTGCTGAGGTTGTAAGTCGAGGAATTAACAGTTCACTTGAACGATGATGATCGTTCAAGCCACTCTCACCTGGTCACGTGGCCGGCAAGCCGCTCCCACCCAGTCACATGACCATCAAGCCACACCCACAAAACAAGCCACACCCACAGCGTGGCAGTAAAATTTTTGGCTGCCCATTACTGAGTATAGGCACATGCACGCTTGCTATCATACACATACACACACTTTTGGCAAGCGAACCCCAAAAGGTTCACTACCACTGTTATACAGCTGCACTGTTTTCTTCCATTCATTTTTTTGCTGGAATTGTGTTGCTATCCATCTTGGATTCCTTTCCCTACACTATTCTCCTATTGTGGAATCTTTCTCTTTTCTTGTGATTGATCTCTACAATGCAATCAAAGTCCAAAATTGTCATTTAACTACACTTAGCTTTGGTTTCTGCTAATTCAGGGATTTCATGATTACACGGGCCATTTTCTTTGAAAATTCTGTTCCCACTTGGTCTTGGTTAAAGTCAAGAGTAGCTGGTTCCCTTCTGTCTTTCTTCACCTAATGAGGAGGAAACTTGTCATCAAGATAGTGCAGAATTGCTTCTTGGAAGGACTCTGCTTGGCAAATGTGTAATGAGTATAACTCTTTGTAAGTGGGTAGTCAGTTAAGTTAATTGGGCATGCTATCAATTGACAGTTTGCACTACAAATTGTAAGTGACTGCTACCTTGGTTTATTAGTTGTAACTTGTTTTGCAGAATATCTTGTTACCTGAATGCTTCTACTCATTTTTTGATCTCCGAAAAGAATTCAAGAAATGTTGTCCTGGATCACCTGAAATTGACAAATTAGATGCTGGTTCCATGATAGAATGTATCCTTTTCATAAATATGTAGATATATATAATTTATCTGTATATTTCTCTAATATTAAGAAAAGTTTATATATTGCCTTTATCTCATCCCAGTTAAGTAAGAACTATATAACTTTAAATATTAACCCTGCCAAATAACTTTTTTTAAAAAATCAATAAATAGCTACAGAAAATCTAAATAGCAGATCCAATGATGGGTTTTAAAACAAAGAAAACTAGGGTAAAAATTGGAGAAGCAGAAGGATGCAGAATATAATACAGTATATTGTGTGTGTGTGTGTGTGTCTATCTATCTGTCTGTCTATGTATGTGTGGATAGGTTTGGATAGGTTAACACATTTTATTAATTTAAGGAAGTTTATTATGAAATCTTCATTTAATAGGCTTATTTTAAAGCCATGCTAGCTGACAGATGTTAATACGGTATGCAGCAAAGCTAAATACACTTTCTAAAAACAAAGGTGCAATAAATAAATAATACCAGTAAAAAGCATTGCTAATACTGTGCCATTTAATAACTACATTCTTAATTGTGAACAATGCCTAGAGCAACATTAGTTCAATTTTTGGATAATATTTATATATGGTCTGTTGAATAGCTTTGGTAGAGTATGTGGTTTGCTTGTATAACATAACTTTATAATAATATGAAAATACATCCTTTGGCCCAGGCGGAGTTGCTTGTCTTCTCTGTTTTGACGAAATATCAGAAATTATATGATATTTTCTATGGATCTTTTAAGAAATGCTCTAGTTACAGATTGTTCAAGTCTGAACTGCCATCGTTGTAAGTCAGTGGCTCTCAACCTGGTGGTCAGGACACCTTTGGGGGATGAACGACTGTTTCACAGGGCTCACCTAAGACTACGGGTAAAGACAAATTTCCCATGGTGTTAGGAACTAAAGCTTCTATTCTGGCGCCTTGGAACATATTTTTACAATCCGATCAATCAGGCGTTTGTAGTGTTGGTGTCCCTCTGACCTTCCTGCCAATCAGCTTAAAGCTCTGTTGAGAGAATTGGCGCTAGACTTATGGTTGGGGGTCACTACAACATGAGAAACTTTATTAAGTGGTTGTGGCATTAGAAAGGTTGAGAAACACTGTATAAGTGAAGCTGATTTTGTTAGATTACCTTACCAGGTAGAGAGCTGAAAAGGCTGCCTATGACATATTGCTTTCAAGTGTTGGGTTCCTGACTATCATCTGAGTTATTGAAATGCCTGGTGGGTTGAACAACTGGCCTCTTTCTGCATTCAAAGGTCAAGCATAAAACCTATCAGGAAAGACTTAATGAACTCAATCTGTATAGTCTGGAGGACAGAAGGGAAAGGAGGGACACAATCGAAGCATGTAAATATATTAAAGGGTTAAATAAGGTTCAGGAGGGAAGTGTTTGTAATAGGAAAGTGAACACAAGAACAAGGGGACACAATCTGAAGTTAGTTGGGGGAAAGATCAGAAGTAACCTGAGAAAATATTATTTACTGAAAGAGTAGTAGATGATGCTTGGAGCAAACTTCCAACAGACATGGTTGGTAAATCCACACTAACGGAATTTAAACATGCCTGGGATAAACATACTGTATATCCATCCTAAGATAAAATACAGGAAATAGTATAAGGCCAGACTAGATGGACCACGTGGTCTTTTTCTGCTGTCAATCTTCTATGTTTCTATGTTTCAATGCAAGCAGAAATTCCTCCTTGCCAGAATGATTTTTTTCCCTTGGCCCAGCAATTTATGAGACAAAAGCGGCACTGAAGTTGAAGCGCTGGTCTGGATAAAGCAATAACAATTCACTGTTCCCCATTTCTGGGGGACACGTCCCAACATGTAAAGACCTTTGAGATATGTAACAAGGGAATGGGAGGCTCTATATATGTTAATAACCCTAAGAACAGAAAGACAGTTGCAGCTCCTGCTGAACAATAAGTAGTGGTGGAATGAGATTGGAAAATATGCGCTCTAACCGGTTACTAAAACATGTTTACATGCAATTAAATAAAGCCTTGGTAGGACTTGAAAGATAGTCCCAACCTGGGACCATAAACCTTTCGTTCAGAGGGCCAAGAGAATGGTTTAACGTGACTTGGAAGGAAAGTTTAATTGAAAGCGGATTCTCTCCCCTTAAATTGTTTTGGTTCACCTTTTTATTTAAAGAGATAAATGTCAACATACGAGGGTTTTCTTGGAAGTAAGGTTACAAGACACGTACCTTTTGCGGGAAATGTTTGCGGGGGGGAAATTGGTATTACTGTTGTGTAGCGGAAAACCAGTGGAAGAGAACTAGAAGTGCCAGTGATCAGATCATCAACTGGTGTTATGGTGAAAGTTAGAGATGAGTGTCCTCATTCCATTTTCCTCCAAGTGCAAAGTGTGCATTGTAATATGCTACCTGGCTGCTAAGGGCATGAACGCTGCTGTGATGGGTACCCAAGATTTCTGCATGATGGGCATCCAAGATTTTTCTCGCCGATTGCTGAGTTTTGAATTTTTTGGCCGAAGGAGAATCGGTATGGCGCCACTGCATTGGTTGACATTTGCTTTCTGGAGTATGGTGATAAAGCCAAGTTTCATTTCCTGTCACTATACAGTTGAGAAAAGTCTTTCCTTTCAATCTCGAAACGGTCAAGAAATTCCCGGGCGGCACTGACTGTCGATTTTGTAAACATATTGGGCACCCATCACAGCAGCGCTCATGGCCTTAGTATTCAGGTAGCGTATTACAGCGTGCATTTCTCACTTGGAGGGAAACGGAATGAGGATGCTCTTCTCTAACCTTCACCACAATGCCAGTTGATGATCTACTGACCAGTGGCACTACTCGTTCTCTTCCACTGGCTTCACGCTACACAATAGTGATACCAACTTGCCTGCGAGAGCTACGTGTAGTCTTACTTTCCAGATAACCCCCATAATATGGATTTACTTTTCAAGTCCTTTTTAAATAAAGATGTTCACTTTAATGGAATTCTCTAAAGCAACAGCAATTTAATCTTCTTTAATAAATGCTGTTAGATTCAGACATTTCCCATCACCCAGTTGCAGGTGGCCCTCGACTTAGGACCTCAACTGGCGCCCAATATTTCTGTTGTTAATTGAGGCATTTGTTAAGTGATTTTTTGCCCTATATAATGACTTTTCTTGCCACTGTGGATAAGTCAGTCACTGTCATTGTTGAGTTAGTAACCCAGTTGTTAAGTAAATCTGGCTTCCCCCATTGTCAGAAGGTCAGAAAAGGGGAATCAGATGACCCTGGGCACTGCAACCATCATAAACATAAAACAGATGCCTAGCATCCAAATCTGGATCCTTTTGGATCATTTTGAGCAATTTGCCAGGGGAGGCACCATGTGTTGGCCGGCAAAGTGCTGCAGGAGCAGGGATGGGTTTCCTCCCGGTTCAGATCAGATCGCCCAAACTAGGGGTAGGCAAAGTTGGCTCTTCTAGGACTTGTGGACTTCAACTCCCAGAATTCCTGAGCCAATCGTGCTAGCTCAGGAATTCTGGGAGTTGACGTCCACGTATCATAGAAGAGCCAACGATGCCTACCCCTGGCCCAAACCAATAGCAACCTGATAGTGATGTCACAGTTGGTGCCGGTCCCTGGACATCACCATCTATTTTGTGCAAATGTTTCCTTCTTCTCTTCTTCCGCTGTTTGAAAAAGGGCCCTCCCACCCGCCTGCCCCCAGGTTAATACTCACCTTTATTTCTACGCCCAAAGCTCAGCTGATCAGCTCCTCGGGCTGAATCCTGCTACTGAGCATGCGCGGAAGCGAAATTTAACAAGGGGATGCGCATGTGCGCCAAACACTGATATGCGAACCAGCGGCGAAGCTAATTGGAGCCCACCCCTGTGCAGGAAGTTGTTCAGGCTGAAAACAGAGTGCATAGAAACATAGAAGACTGATGGCAGAAAAAGACCTCATAGTCCATCTAGTCTGCCCTTATACTATTTTTTGTATTTTATCTTAGGATGGATATAACCCAGGCATGTTTAAATTCAGTTACTGTAGATTTACCAACCACGTCTGCTGGAAGTTTGTTCCAAGGATCTACTACTCTTTCAGTAAAATAATATTTTCTCATGTTGCTTTTGATCTTTCCCCCAACTAACTTCAGATTGTGTCCCCTTTCCAGCCGTTTCCAGCCTCCAGAGGGCCTTTGGGGGGGGGGGACTGCTTTTGCCCATCCCAGACATTGAATTATGGGTGTGGGCACTCACGCATGTCCAATAGCATACGCCCACATTCTTTCAGCACCCGAAGAAAAAAAGGTTCGCCATCACTGCCCTAGGGACTCTAGGTGGCTCACAACAGGAATATTAAACAATATTATTATTAGTATTATTATTTATTAGATTTGTATGCCGCCCCTCTCCGAAGACTCGGGGCGGCTCACAACAACAACAGAATAGAAATACAAAACCTCTAAAAACCGTTTAAAAAAATTTACAATTAAAACAGTTAAGCTCCTGCATACGATTCCTAGATGGATCTCACTGGTTACCCCCATAAGATCAACAGCCCCAGGCCTGTCGGAAAAGCTTTCCAGAAGGCCAATAGGGTGCGGATCTCAGGAGGTAGCTGGTTCCAGAGAGCCGGGGCAGCTACAGAGAAGGCCCTTCCCCATGGACCCGCCAGCGAACACTGTTTCGCTGATTAGACCTGGATAAGAACAACCCTGTGAGCCCTTACCAGTCGCTGGGAACTATTGGTCTTGGTCTGATAACTCTTGCATCATTCTTGAAAATATTATGGTTGAGCCAGTTATCCACCGTACCGTTCTTCGTTATTTATGTAGTATATTTTATAGTTATGCATGTTAAGATTTGAACTTGTATTTCTTCTGCCTGTGGCTTAACCTGAAGGTTTTCTCTTGTTTTGTTACTTTAGAGAGATGTTTGCTGAGAAAAGAACTAGGAATTTCAAAAGGGCCAAATCTGTGTTTCAATTTACCCATAAATACCAGCACTGGAAGATTTGTCAGCCTTCTCTGTTCTGACTAATAAGCTGCAGTTCTCAACTTGTGAAGCTTGCTTAGCCGGTTCACAGTAGCGAATGGCCCAAGGGTGGAGTGAATCAAGCTTGCACTGGCTACTTATATGTCAAGTGCCTCCAGAGAATACATTCCCCTTATCCTCTAAATCTGTGTTGGTCAACCTTCAGAATTTTAAGATATGGGGACTTCAACTCCCAGAATTCTCCAACATAAGAGTTTTGAAGTCTGTACATCTTTAAAAGTTGCCAAGGTTGAGAAACACTACTCTAAATACCATACTTTTCAGACTATAAGACGCACCAAGATTTCAAAGAGGTAAGAAAAAATGTTTTTGTCCTCCACAGCCCCCAGGAGAACTCTGCAGGCCTCCCAAACCCTCTATGCACCCCCTTTTTTGTAAAAATGGTGTTTTTCACCTGTTTTTCACAAAAAAGGAGCACACAGAGGGTTTGGGACACCTGCAGGATGCTCTTGGGGACTGTGTAAAGGCAAAACTGGCCCCATTTTTGCAAAAAAATGACCATTTTTTTCACAAAAACAGTGGTTTTCTTTTCAAAAATTACCCCCCCCCTTTTTCCCTTTTCCCCTTTTTTATTTTTTTTTGCAAAAATGGGATATGGGGAAAAGGCTTTGGGAGGCCAAAAATGGCTATATTTGGTGTATAAGACGCACTGACATTTCGACCCTCTTTGGGATGGGAGTGCATCTTATACTCCAAAAAATATGGTAGTTAGACATGCAAAAACCATTATATGAATCCCAGCGGCCGATAAGGTCCTACAGAGATGGCCTTCTCCAGGTCCTGTCAACTAAACAATGTCGTCTGGCGGGCCCCAGGGGAAGAGCCTTCTCTGTGGCGGCCCCGACCCTCTGGAATCAACTCCCCCCAGAGATTAGAACTGCTCCCATTCTCCTTGTCTTCCATAAACTACTTAAGACCCACCTATACCGCCAGGCATGGGGGATTTGAGACATCGTTCCCCCAGGCTTATTATAATTTATGTTTGGTATGTATGTGCTGTTTTAGTTTTTTAATATTAGATTTGTGCCATTATAATATTGTTTTTATCGTTGTTGTGAGCCGCCCCGAGTCTTCGGAGAGGGACGGCATACAAATCTAACAAATTATTATTATTATTATTATTATTATTATTATTATTATTATTATTATTATTATACAGCCACTGATAAGCCTACATAGAACTAAACCAGTGATGGTGAACCATTTTTCCCTCGAGTGCCGAAAGAGCGTGAGTCCATGTGCGAGTGCCCACCACACATAATTCAATGCCTGGGAGGGTGAAAACAGATTCCCCTGCTCCCTGGAGGCCCTCTGGAGACCAGAAATGGCCTGTTTCCCAACTTCTGGTGGGCCCAATAAGCTCATGTTTCGCCCGACCCAGACTTCCCTCGAGCCAGGGGAGGGTAAAAACACCCTCCCTCATCTCCCCGGAGGCTCTCTGGAAGCTAAAAACACCCGCTCAGAGCCTCTATGTGACCAAAAATCAGCTGCCAGCACACACATGCATGTTGGAGCTGAGCTAGGGCAACGGCTCATGTGCCAGCAGATATGTCTCCATGTGCCACCTGTGGCATCTGTGCCATAGGTTCGTCATCACAGAACTAGACTGTATATCTTACTTAAGTTGTACTTTGAGATCACATTCAGATGCATAGTAAAAAGTAGAGTATTATAACATTGAGGATGCAATCTGGGAATTTAGGTTTACTACATGTAGAGGAGCAGTGTTACCCTATGGAACATTGGTTCTCAACCTTGGGGTCTGGACACCTTTGGGGGTCGAATGACCGTTTCACATAGATCGCCTAAGACTATGGGCAAAGACAAATTTCCCATGGTGTTAGGAACTAAAGCTTCTATTCTGGCGCCTTGCAACATATTTTTACAATCCGACCAATCAGGTGTTTACTGTCGGGGTGTCCCTCTGATCTTCCTGCCAATCAGCTTAAAGCTCTGATTGGCGCGAGACTTATGGATGGGGTCACCACAACGTGAGGAACTGTATTAAGGGGTCGCGGCATTAGAAAGGTTGAGAACCACTGCTATGGAAGCTACTGCAAATCTGTTCCAAACCAGCTAAACATGTTGTCCTGCAGATTGTACAGATAATATTTGACTTATGACTGTAACTGATCCTGGCAATTAGTCACGATGGTGATGACAGACCTGATTTTATGACTTACTTTTTTTTTTTTGCCATGGTTATTAAGCAAACCTATTGTTCACTATGGGCAGGTTATATCGGAACCTGGAAGTAAACACTGAGTTTTGGCAAACTCATCGTAAATTCCAGTCATGTAAATTCCAGTCATGAGGGAAGTGTTTTTAATAGGAAAGTGAACACAAGAACAAGGGGACACAATCTGAAGTTAGTTGGGGGAAAGATCAAAAGCAACATGAGAAAATATTATTTTACTGAAAGAGTAGTAGATCCTTGGAACAAACTTCCAGCAGACGTGGTAGATAAATCCACAGTAACTGAATTTAAACATGCCTGGGATAAACATATATCCATCCTAAGATAAAATACAGAAAATAGTATAAGGGCAGACTAGATGGACCATGAGGTCTTTTTCTGCCGTCAGACTTCTATGTTTCTCTATGTTTCTATCATAAGACGCTGCAAATGGCCGTCAATGTGGGCCAAATGCTGAGCTGATGATTACTGTGAAGACAGGAGGAGGGTGCAACCATCAGAACTTTAGAATCATGATCATGTGAAATGTTAACGCCACTTTACGTTACTTTGGTAAGGCTACACTTGGAATACTGCATCTAAAAAAAGATGTTGAGACTCTAGAAAGTGCAGAGAAGAGCAACAAAGATGGTTAAGGGACTGGAGGCTAAAACATACGAAGAACAGTTGCAGGAACTGGATATGTCTAGTTTAATGAAAAGAAGGACCAGAGGAGACATGATAGCAGTGTTCCAATATCTCAGGGTTTCCACAAAGAAGAGGGATTCAAGCTAGTCTCCAAAGTACCTAAGAGTAGGAATAGAAGCAATGAGTGGAAAGTAATCAAAGAGAGAAGCAACCTAAAACTAAGAAATTTTCTGACAGTTCAAACAATTAATCAGTTTGTCCTTCCCCAAGTTAATTTCCTCTTTATATTTTGAGACTATGACTGGAATGAATTCCAATATAAGTGTAACAGTTTAAGAGGTAGTCTGAATTTGATTTGGATTACTAACTCGCTTTCTTTAGAAGAGGATAGAACAGAGATATACAGATTAATACAGATAAACTCAAAAAGAAATCCTTACTTGGAGCTAACGTGATTTAAAGTTTGACCAATTTTCTTTTAGGTATTGGGTTTGGAAAATTTTTTGAAAGGGTTAAAAAAACTGCCTTGCAGAACCAACTGGGGAATTCCAAATTTCTTCTGTGGCCTCCTGACCAGACAGAAAACACTTGCCACTTTTAAAGTCCTCTTCCAATGTCATACCCATCACTTCGATTTTTTTGCTTCCAGTCATCAAACTCTGACCTTCAGTGAGATTGTCCAAGACACTGAAGTTGATATCCAGTGCCTAAGAGAAAGGATAAACGGTTATGTGGAAATGTATGGATATAAATCTAGGAGAGAAGCAACTGAGAACGAAGGAGAAATTTCCTGACAGTTAGAACAGTTGTTCAGTGGAACGGGTTGCCTCCAGAAGTTATGAATGCTGCAACACTGGAAGTTTTTAAGAAGAAATTGGACAACCATTTGTCTGAAATGGCATAAGGTTTTGTGCCTGAGCAGAGGGTTGGACTAGGAAACCTTCAAGGTTCCTTCCAAATTCTGTTATATTTTGGTCACTAAACTACTAGCTATAAATCGAGGATTAGCTGTATTACTAAGAGAAAATTATCCACTGCTGAAACACGTTCGCAATCCCAAATCAAAACAAAAGGCCCAGCAGAATACTTCCCTTAATCTGCTTTTCTATTGCCAAACACATTTTATAGGCAATGTTCAAAGGCAGATTGTTATCTCCCTTTGGAATTTTCTTGTGAAATTTGATTTGATTTTTAAAAGAAGCTAATAGTTTATAGGAAAAGGTATGTGGCTGCTCGCAGATTACGAAGAGGCTGTATATTTTGCTTTTATCACGATGTTTCATAATGTCAACAAATGCTTTGGTTAAGCAAAATAATTACTAATGTCATTTATCTTGAAAAGCTGTAGAGGGTAAGTGGATCACAGCAGAATATAGTCTAGCACAGTGTTTCCCAACCTTGGCAACTTGAAGATATTTGGACTTCAACTCCCAGAATTCCCCAGCCAGCATTTGCTGGCTGGGGAATTCTGGGAGTTGAAGTCCAAATATCTTCAAGTTGCCAAGGTTGGGAAACACTGGTCTAGCACTCCCTTCTATTGCCATTGATGTGTTAAGGGGAAGATAATCCATGGCAATGAAGAATGGTGGAGTGCAGAGACATGGGACAAATTTTAAAAATGCGATAGAAAATGGGGCACTCTGGTGTTTTTTATTTGCACTTTAAACAATCAAGATAAATTTGTTTCAGTAAAAGTAGCTACAAAATCTTGCTACATTGGATATAAGCTTTGCCCACAAATGAATGCCAATACAAATCGCTTTTGACTTACAGGAGTAATTGATTACAGAAATAGGGTGGTAAGTTATGGCAGTCATTCAGTGGGTTATCATGTTTGCTGGAAACCAACCCCCCCAAAAATGCCAGAAACCATGATCATGTTATAGAGCGGAAGGGTTCAGTCTGCACTTCCGCCTTCCTTCAATTACTGGAAGGCTAAAGAAGGCTATATTTTGATGTAACCAAGAAGAGTTTGGGTGAATGCTTTTGGCTTTTGCTGTCAGGGTTTTATGTGCAGGCATGGGACCAAGAAGACAGCTTAGGAAACAAGCAACTTCCTTGCCAGCTCTTAACATCCCACCAAAACCACCTAAAACTGGAATCGACCTAGCCTAGTGATGGCGAACCTATAGCACAGGTGCCACAGGTGGTACGCAGAGCCATATCTACCGCACGAATCCCAGCGACCGATAAGGTCCCACAGAGTTGGCCTTCCCCGTGTCCCGTCAACTAAACAATGTCGTTTGGCAGGCCCCAGGGGAAGAGCCTTCTCTGTGGCAGCCCCGGCCCTCTGGAACCAACTCCCCCCGGAGATTAGAACTGCCCCCACCCCCCCTGTCTTTCGTAAACTACTCAACACTCTCTTATACCGCCAGGCATGGGGGAGTTGAGACTCCTTTCTCCCAGGCTTTTTTAATACTTTGTTTTATGTTTGGTATGAATGTGCTGGTTGGTTTTTTAAATAATGATAGGGTTTTATATGTTTTTTAATATTAGATTTGTTCCACTGCTATATTGTTTTTATTACTGTTGTGAGCCGCCCCGAGTTTTCGGAGAGGGGCGGCATACAAATCTAAATAATAATAATAATAATAATAATAATAATAATAATAATAATAATATCTGCTGGCACCTGAGCTGTTGCCCTAGCTTAGCACCAGCATGAATGTGTTTGCCAGTCAGATGATTTTTGAGTTTCACAGAGGCTTTGGGAGACTGTTTTTGGCTTCCAGAGAGCCTCCAGGGGGACGGAGGAGGGTGTTTTACCCTCCTCCGGCTCCAGGGAGGCTTTTGGAGCCTGGGCAGGGTGAAACACAAGCCTAATGGGCCCTTTCTGGTCTCCAGAGGGCATCCAGGGGGCAGGGAAAGCTGTTTTCGCCCTCCCCAGGCATTGAATTATGGGTGTGGGCACTCGTGCATGCACAATAGCACACGCCCACACTCTTTCAGCACCCGAGGAAAAAAAGGTTCGCCATCAGTGGCCTAGCCCATATAAATTTGGGGACATGGTTTGCATTTGGTGCGATTCAAGATGGGGCTAGGATGGTTTGGGAAGCCAAAGGCCTGCCGTTTAAATAATTGCTTCAAGATTCTTGACTTCTGTACTCAGATGTGAATCCTGACAAACGGAGCTCTGCACAACATTTTGGAATGCAGCAATTGGAAGATATGGGCAATGTGATTTTAGCACTAATTTCAGAAGCCTACAGTAAGCAAAGAGGGTATTCTTTTGGGATGGAATGATTTAATTTTACATGTATGGACTTATTCTATATTATTTTTAAATGGCCTTTTTGAGGGACTGTTGAGTGGGCGTTGTTTAGAACTTTGAAGCAGGAATGGGAATTATTTTTTAGTGTTAGAAGGCACAGTTTTCTTGGCCAGACATGTGCATCAAACTTTTCACAGCTTGTCAATAGCTGCACTTAAAAGATGAAGGCTTTACTGGGTCTTTAGGACCCGTTGAGGTATACATTATTTAAATCTTTGTGGTCGCTGAATATTGATTTGATGGCACATAATCAAAAGAATGAAATGGGTTTTCAATACTTATTTTTCTTTAGCCCCTTAATGTTCCAACAATTAAAGTAAAAATTGGCTATAAAGAGCATATGAACAGAGTAAAATTGGCTATAGTTTTTGCATCCAATTTTAAATGTGGGTAAACTTTTTCCCTCTCTCTCCCTCTCCCCACTCTGTCCCCCCTCCTCCTACTTTCTCTCTCTCTTTCTCTCCTCTCTTCTCCTCTCCCTCCCTCCTCTCTTTTTCTCTCCATACTGGATATCATTGCAGGAGATTATCAAAAGTGGGATATTATTAGTGGACTAAAATAAAGAGCAATTCAGGCAGAGAAGTCTTCCTTGTCAGGCTATTGACCCACCTGGTGGTAATTATGAAATATGGACTACAAGGAATGTTCAGTGATTTATAGAAGGGCATAACCAACCTTCCTTGCGTGTGTGTAGGAACAAGCCTGATCCTTCCTGCATGCAAACATATGTTGCATCATTCAGCTAATGCTTCATCTCATGGAAAGTACACGTTTGAAGGAGGCAGGAGACAATGTCATAAATCTTCCTGCAGAGAGTGTAGGTTCTCCAGCTCTGGAGGTTTTAAAGTCAGATAGACATCTCTCAGGAACAGTTCAACTGGTTTTCCTGCACATCTGATAAGTGGGAGTAGATGAACTTTGTATTCCCTTCCAAATCTACATTCTGATACTACACACACTACAAATGCTGGGGCAAAATAAAAGGGCCTAAAGTAGCAAGCATTGCAATGATATCATATCTATCATCTGTCTCTCTCTGTCTGACTGTCTGTCTGTTTTCTGTCTGTTTGTCTATCATATATTGCAAGTGGATAATATTTCATTTTGCTATTCAACAATTTTGTTGGAAATGAAATTGATTTTATTCTCTGTTTTATAGACCACAGCTTTTCAGATCCAGAAAGGGTGAACTATAAATTTGAAAGTGGAACCTGGTAAGTATATACCTCAAAATAAAATATGAAAAGTTTGTTAAAGACAATTAAATATATTAGATATGTCTATCTTTCTGGGGCCCAGGCCAAAAGCAAATAGAACAAATAGAATTAAAAAATCAATGTTAACTCTCCTAAGAAGTTATAAAGAACTGTTATCTATATAAAAATATGGGGAGATTTCTCCAACATTAATGAAGCACACATTATTTAGCTAAATCTTGGAATGGGATGGAAGCTGCAAGAATGGTATGTATTAAATTTTAAAGCTGAACATTGTGCCTGTATGTGTGGGTGCATGTTTGTGCATTTTTTAATTAAATTAATGTGCTACCCATCTGTCTCATAAGATGACCTTGAGCAAATTGTTTTGATGCTTTTGATGTTTGTGTAAACTTATTTTAACGTATACATATATTTTGTGTGTCTGTGTGTGTATAGATACAAATATACACATACTGTATATGTACATACATGTATATATCCAATAAGAAATGTCCATAGAAAAGAATGGCATTATAAATTGCTTTCTGGCAAAGTACTTGCAAATTATCCAATGAGAATGATGGTAGCAGGTGTTGCAAACTCAACCCTTGATGAGTTGGTTACTGAAGCATTCAGGGCTGGACAGAATTTTCTTAGAGTAAGGCCCCTCTGACCTCAGGACATTGTAGGAACATCTTAAGGATACAGGTACAATAGTTTAATCCCTGCATTGCAAATGACTATATTTATCTGTACAGGAGTCATCGTGTAACTTTAGAAAGAGAGAATGTAATTGTACAGAAAATGTAATTGTACAGTACTTACAACTACTGTGAAGAATATTGGAAGCTTCTTTATCTCTTTTCCCCCCTTATTTTCTTATTTTCTTTACTGATTGCATTTTTAGCATTTTTGTTATTTCTCTTATTTATTTTCTCTGTTATAATTTAGTTTTTATTCTTATTTTTACTCTTAAAACTTTTAATAAAACCTACTCATATAAAAGAAAAACAGAAGTGAATTACATCCTACTAGAAGACGGATCTCTAATTAAAAAAAATAGTGGTGAATTTTAAAGTTTCCACTTAATTATTTGAAAAATGCGTTGATGAGAATTTAAAGCTGTGGAAAAGCCTTAATGTTCTGGTTGTGGTTTGTGATGATGAGAATATTAAAGATAGTAATAAAGCTATCCTTCTATCTGATCCACAGTAGCAAGATGGAACTTGTGGATGATAACACCGTGATCCGAGCCAGAGGTTTACCTTGGCAGTCATCAGACCAGGACATTGCCAGGTTCTTCAAAGGACTAAATATTGCCAAGTTAGTCCCATCTAAATGATATACTTGTTATGTTTGAATATGTAAGAGCCGGAGCGGCGCAGTGGTTAGTGTGCAGCAATGCAGGCTACTTCAGCTAACTGCTACCGTGTTTCCCTGAAAATAAGACACTGTCTTATAGTATTAATTTTTGCTCCAAAAGTTGTGCTACGTCTTATTTTCGGGGGGTGTCTTATATTTCTCAAATAAGACAAATTCACAGACAGAAAAGCTGACACCCCCAAAGAAAGTGTACCATACGGTACACTGATTACAGTACGGTACCTGTCAGTATGGCACCCACAGACACAAACGACGGCACTTATATGGTACAACAGTATACTCCTGCTATTGCAGCTTCCGGCCACCCGAGGAACTACAGTCTACGCACTGTAGTGGAGACTGTAATGGCGGTGAGACAGCAGCAGACTGTGTCTGCTGTACTGGACGGTACAAAGCGATGGAAGGGGCCAGCAGGGGACGCCACATTACAGTACCGCTATGAACAGCTTTGAATGGTACCATATGTTTTTCCACTGTACCATATGTAAACTTGACTACGCCTTATTTTCGGGGGGTGCCTTATATTAGCAAATTCTGCAAAAACTCTGACATGCCTTACTTTCAGGGTACGTCTTATTTTCGGGAAAACAAGGTAGCTGTAGTTCAGCAATTCAAATGTCACCACCGGCTCAAGGTTGACTCAGCTTTCCATCCTTCCGAGGTAGGTAAAATGAGGACCCAGATTGTTGGTGGCAATAGGCTGATTCTTCAAACCACTTAAAGGGGGTTGTACAAAGCACTATGAAGCGGTATATAAGTCTAAATGCTATTGCTATTGCTATTCCTAAAGATCCACTTATTGACTGAACTTGATAGTCCAGCCAAAGATTTTCCCCAAGCTTCAGGAAAGGCAATGTATTCAAACATCAATATGAATGAATATGTTTGTATATTTTCCCAATTTTTATTCAAGGTGGCAATTTATGGTCTTCGAGACAATGATGAGCACAGTCTGCCTATCCCTATAGGAGAAGAATGACAATTGGTCACCTATTATTTTTATTTATTTATTCATTCATTCATTCATTCATTCATTCATTTGTCCAATACACAAATACATAGGAAGAAAGATAGACATGTAGTAATATATATAAGGGTAAAAGTGAACTTAGAGGAGAAGATATATGAAAGGAAGAAAATATATATGATATGTGAGAGAAGGGAAAGACAATTGGACAGGGGACGAAAGGCACTCCAGTGCACATCTGTACGCCCCTTACTGGCCTCTTAGGAACCTGGAGAGGTCAATCGTGGATAGTCTAAGGGAGAAATGTTGGGGGTTAGGGGTTGACACAATTGAGTCCGGTAATGAGTTCCACGCTTCGACAACTCGATTGTTAAAGTCATATTTTTTACAGTCAAGTTTGGAGCGGTTTGTATTAAGTTTGAATCTGTTGCGTGCTCTTGTGTTGTTGTGGTTGAAGCTGAAATGAAAAAAGAAGAATGCCATCTTAGATTTGTCGAGAACTTTACAGTGCATAAAAGATTATCTGGCTTCTTTGAGTGGTGTATAAGATCATCTGGTGATAAAATCATTTAGATAAATTAAAATTATGTAGCAAAAGCATGTTTGAAATGGTTTTTTTTCCCCATTTGATAAAATGGCCTGACGGAAATTTCTCTTTACAAATAGCATTAAAGTCACCATGAGTCAACACTGACTGGAAAGCATAAAATTTATAAGCTGTGTATATTTATTTATTTTTATTTAGTTTTTATTTAGTTTTTTGTCATACAAATATAGTATTGTATAAAGTAGAGATAGAAAAGATAAAAAAGACATTTGGACAGGAATGGTAGGCACAAAGGTGCACTTATGCACACCCCTTGTGAATAAGACCATTCTGCTCTTAAAAAATACTCCATTCTTCTCCAAATCTTAAACGGAATAGCAACAACACTTAGACTTATATACCGCTTTGTAGTCCTTTACAGCCCTCTCTAAGCAGGTTATAAAGTCAGTATATAAGAACATAAGAAGAGCCATGCTGAATCAGGCCAAAGCCCATCAAGTTCAGCATTCTGTGTCACACAGTGGCCCACCAATTGTACATGGGGATCTTGAGGAGAAAGAGAAGGCAAGACCCTCCCTTTTCTTTGACCCCCAACAAATGGTACTCAAGGGAATCCTGCCTGCCTCAGAGGCAGCAACAATTTGAATCCTCATTTTTCCAACCGTGGAAGGATGGAAGGAAGGCTGAGTCAACCTTGAATTGGTCGGGATTGAACTCTTGGCTATGGTTAGGAGTTAACCTACAATAGTACATTCTCACCATTGTGCTACGATGACTCCTCCTTAATCTTAATTTTTTTTTGATATTCATATGTTTATCCAAAGTTGCTGCTTTTTCTGCTATGATGTTATGTTCCAGATTTTATGAAGGTAATAATATTTTTCAAATATAAAAAGGAAGGATCAAAAAGTGCAGAAGGCCAAACAAAAGTGAAGAATAATACAACCCACACCATGTAAACATAAATGTTTCCTCAAGAGCTGTTTTTTATCTCCTTTTCTTTTTATATACATTTTTATCCATGTAGTGTGATATTTTCAGAACCTCCACATAATTTTTAAAATGCTGAAATCCCATAATTCTATCATTGTTTAAGTGATTTTTTAAAATGGCTTTTAAAGTTGCAAGCAATTCAAGGATAGAGACCAAATTTGGGGTCTTGGGAATTAATATAACATTTAAAATTAATATAAGGATTTCCATAGCAGGAGGCAGCTTCATCATCTTTAATTAGATTGGAGAGTTAGAAGCGATTTCTTTTTTTAACACTCTGCTTGAGAATCCTGAGTTCATTCAAAAAGCATCCACCGCTGAATGGAAAAAAAGTTGTTTTATCATTTAAGTCATAGAACAATCCAACCTAATGTCATAACTACGACACTGATATCTATGACTGCAAAGAAATGCAATCATTCTATTTCCTACCTCACCATCAAACGTCTTGGATGTGAAACCAAATTTCTTCTTCTTCTTCTTCTTCTTCTTCTTCTTCTTCTTCTTCTTCTTCTTCTTCTTCTTCTTCTTCTTCTTCTTCTTCTTCTCCTCCTCCTCCTCCTCCTTCTTCCTCTTCTTCTTCTCCTCCTTCTCCTCTTTCTCCTACTCCTACTCCTCCTTTCTCTTCCTCCTCCTCTCTTCCTCCTCCTCTCTTCCTCCTCCTCCTCCTCCTTCTCCTCCTCCTTCTCCTTCTCCTCTCTTCCTCCTCCTCCTTCTTCTTCTCCTCCTCCTCCTTCCTCTTCCTCCTCCCCTCCTCCTCCTTCTTCTCCTCCTTCCTCTTCCTCCTCCCCTCCTCCTTCTCCTCCTTCCTCTTCCTCCTCCTCCCCTCCTCCTCTCCCCCCTCCTCCTCATCCCCCTCCTCCTCCAAAAAAAGTCCAGTTGCATTTGAAAACGTACCTTTGAAATTACCAGACTGATGACACTGGGATTGTCAATCCAGGTGATGCTGACTAAATATCAGAAGTCCAGGTTGGTTTTCCTGTCATGTGATTTTCCCCCCCACAGATCTTTTAACCAAATAAAGTGCTGTTTGTAGGTATTTTAAAAACCTTTTTAATACAAGTAGCACCAAATGAACTTTGGAAGTGAACTTTGGGCTAAAATTCACATTGTAGAATTAATTGAATGGTTATTTTTTTAAAGAAATACCTGACTGCATCCCGAAATAACCAGAATCACTTCCCCACCCCCTTCCCATGTAAATATAGTTTTTATGAAAAGGAACATCTAATTTTTTTAAAAAACTTTTTCTTCGTCTCTCTTCAGAGGAGGGGCTGCACTCTGTCTCAATGCCCAGGGCAGGAGAAATGGAGAAGCTCTTGTCAGGTTTGTAAGTGAAGAACACAGAGAATTAGCGTTGCAAAGACACAAGCATCACATGGGGAACCGCTATATAGAGGTGCGTTGGTCAAGTTCTGAATGGTATATTTGGGTGAAATAGGTGGAAGGTTTGTCTGAGTTTAATTATATTTTTTCTTTTCTTATCTCCAGGTATACAAAGCAACAGGAGAGGACTTCCTCAAAATTGCTGGAGGTAAACTTTCTTTTCCTATAATGTAAATTAACATTTATTTTAAATCAGCTCTCTCTGATTGCATTCTCTCCCCATGAAGGTGGGGGGCTTCAACTGGCAGAATTTTCTGCAGGAGCCATGTTTAGACTATCCTGGTTGGGGTTAGGCTAGTCCAGGGGTAGGCAAAGTTGGCTCTTCTATGACATCTATCTATCTATCTATCTATCTATCTATCTATCTATCTATCTATCTATCTATCTATCTATCTATCTATCTATCTATCTACTTACTTAGTTACTTACTTACTTAGTTACTTACTTACTTAATTATTTAGTCCAATACACAATAAGGGTTTCAGTGTATGTATGTATGTATATACAGTGTGTGTGTGTGTGTGTGTGTGTGTGTGTGTGTGTGTGTGTGTATATATACTGTATATATATATATATGTATATATATGTGTGTGTGTGTGTGTGTTTTTGTTTTTTGTTTTTTTATGTCGGATCACCCTGCTATATAGAAGGAACGTCACAGCTCCTTTTTGCCTCTAGGCCCAACCCAGGACCATTTCAAGGCAGTTAATAGCCGACAACTATATTCTGTATGTGTCAAATGTTTTTTTAGCTGGAATTTTAAAATTAAGGAAGACTAGGATGGTCCCATTTCGGCCTTGTTCTGGCCTCATCAGCTAGCCACATCCTTCCTTACTGGGATTCTATCCAGCTTAAAAAAAACAAAAAACATTTGACATATATATGTGTGTGTGTATATATATATATATACACACACACACACATACACACACACATACACACATAGTAAAATACATGATGAAGGTTATAGAGGAGATACTCATAGTAAAATATATATATGAAAGAATAGAAAAGAAGGTATAGTAATAGAACATATCAATGAAAGAACAGAAGAAGAGATATAGGAATAGAAGAAAGGTATAGGAGATACAGGAGAGCAATAGGACAGGGGACAGAAGGCACTCTAGTGAACTTGTACTCACCCCTTACTGACATGTGGACTTGCAACTCCCAGAATTCCTGAGCTAGCAAGATTGGCTCTGGAATTCTGGGACTTGAAGTCCACAAGTCATAGACGAGCCAACTTTGCCTACCCCTGGGCTAGTCTTAAATAGCAAAAGCTTCCTTTCTATTAAGTTAAAGAAATTGATTGAATAAGCCAGGAACTTTAGATCTCTGGTTACATATCTCTGTTGGCTATTAAGGTCTTCAGGTAATTTTAGGGGAAGAATTAGATAACTACAATTTCTTTGTAGATTGAAGCAGGGAAATACTTTGCATTGGCCATTGATCTAAAACAGCAATAACAATATTAGTTTTTATTAATTCAGCAGTACAATTTTAAAAATGGGAAGATCTTAATGTATCATCTAGCACAGTGGTTCTCAACCTTTCTAATGCCGTGGCTCCTTAATACAATTCTCCTCATGTTATGGTGACCCTCAACCATACGTTTAGTGCCAATTCTCCCAACAGAGCTCTAAGCTGATTGGCAGGAAGGTCAGAGGAACATCCCCCCTGTAAACAACCGATTGGTCGGATTGTAAAAATATGTTCCAAGGCACCAGAATAGAAGTTTTAGTTGTCTTTCCAATGGTCTTAGGTGACCCCTGTGAAACGGTCGTTTGACCCCCCAAAGGAGTCCTGACTCCCCCCCAGTTGAGAACCACTGATCTAGCATAATGCAGGTTGAAAGCCAGTTTGGTGCCATGGTTAAAAGCATCTAGAAACTGGGAGACTGTGAGTTCTAGTCCTGTCTTAGGCACAAAGGCAGTTAGGTGATTTTGTGCCAGGTGCTCTCTCTCAGTCCAAGGAAGAAAGCAATGACAATCCATTTTTGAAATATCACCAAGAAAACTGCAAAGACTTCTCCAGACCATCACCAAGAGTCAATGCTGACTTGAAGGCGCTCACAGACACACACACAAACACACAAATATGGGGTGTTTGTGGTTTGATCCAAGGTGGTGCATTGCTTAGAAGTAGCTTGCAGCACTGCAAGCTACTTCAGCTAACTGCTAACTGTAGTTCAGCAGTTCAAATCTCACCACCAGCTCAAGGTTGACTCAGCCTTCCGTCCTTCCAAGGTGGGTAAAATGAGGACCCAGATTGTTGGTGGCAATATGCTGATTCTGTAAGCCGCTTAGAGAGGGCTGTAAAAGCACTATGAAGCGGTATATGTCTAAATGCTATTGCTAAATGCTATAAACACACACACACACACAAACAAATTAGAGGTACAGAGCAAGAAACAATGATGGTCCAATTATCCATAGATATTCCAATTGCAATGTTTAATTAAACCATAGAGATGGAGCTCCCAAGCTATGATAGTAATGTGAAGGCACTTTCTTAAATCCTTCTCAATGTTTAAGACAACCACCTGGGTTCAAATATAGTAAGTCATCATTCCTTGCCCATCATTTATTAAATAAATCAACTGCTGAGATCAGTTGATCAGCTGTACTAGCAGTAGTACAAACTACTGCTTTACAAAATGTGTTCCACATTGTTTCTGGACAAGAGTTATAATGTGAACTGGGTGGTAACCGTAGGGCTTACCACATGGTTGGAGGATACAGAACCTGCTCTACTAGGGTGTGGAAGCTGTAAGCCCTATAGTTGTTTAATTTTTAGTTTCTAGTCCAGGAGCTATTGGAATAGAGTTTCTGTACAATAGTGTAGTTCGCAATAAAGAATTCTGTTTTCTGCAAGCAAAGAAACCAGTCCAACCTTGCTAGTGTACCTTGGAATTCCTGAATCTTAGTGTGTGTGTGTATCTGGAGAACATCAGATTGAGGAAGATTGTCTTAAGCATAACTAATAGTAAATGTGGAAATACACATATGCAGATATTTTCCCCTCTATAAAATGAAAACCCTTAAGTGTATAAAGAATATTTTAAAAATACCTAATACCTTGGCAATCTAGGTGATACCCCTGTGCATACACGTGGATGTGGGTGTCATTTCTAGGCTACTAAAAAAAAAAATCCACATTGTGTTTATTACCTAACAAAGTTGCCGTCCTGCACATAAGTTGCTATACCCCTAGACCAGTGTTTTTCAAACATGTTGGCGAGAAATTCTGGGAATTAAGGTTCACACATTTTAAAACTGCCAAGGGTGAGATTAGATTTGTTTTTCTTCTTCATAATTCTGGGTTATGGATAGGTACCTAACCTTCTAAATAGGGGTGAAGTTCAGCAGGTTTCTGGAGAACCGCTAGTGGAAATTTTGAGTGGTTCATAGAACCAACAAATACCTCTGGATGGTCCCAGAGTGGGATGGGAATGGAGATTTTGCAACATCTTTCCCCCAGGAGTGGGGAAGGAATGGGGATTTCACAGTATCCTTCCCCTGGAGTGGGGTGGGAATGGAGATTTTGCAGTACCCTACCCCTGCCACATCCACCAAGCCACATCCACAGAACAGGTAGGGAAAATTTTTAAATTTCACTCCTGCTTCTATTCTATTCTATTCCTACTCTACTCTACTCTAAATGTTATTCCCTGTTTTAAAAATTATTTTTTATTAATTTTTAACAAGTTTATATACACACAACATAAAACAGTGCATAGTGAAATGTGCCCACCACCCAGACACACACACATTCCCCACCACCAAATCGGGGGTGTTTCTTATATAGTCCACTTGACCCAAGAGCAATATATCTATTTACATATTATAGAGTGATTCCAATTTATTTCTTGTAGCTTGGTCTCGGATTCTGCTCATCATTTATCGTCTTACCTTGTCCCACTGTCCCATCAGTTGTCCCAATTCAGTTTCATTATCCGAATTTATCCTTTTATCCATAATTTCAAATTGAATATGGTCCACCATGTACCTATACCAATTTTGCATTGTCCATTTTGTCGCATCCTTCCAACCCAAAACTATTACTGCCTGAGCGCTTTCTATTGCTGCTTGTTTTATTTCTCTAAAATCTCCCATCGCATTACTTTTAACTAGTACAGTGATCCCTCGATTATCGCGAGGGTTCCGTTCCAAGACCCCTCGCAATAATCGATTTTTCGCGATGTAGGGTTGCGGAAGTAAAAACACCATCTGCGCATGCGTGCCCTTTTTTCATGGCCGCGCATGCGCAGATGGTAGAGTTTGCGTGGGCGGCGGGGAAGACCCAGGGAAGGTTCCTTCGGCCGCCCAGCAGCTGATCTGCTCGGCAGCGCAGCAGCAGCGAGCAGACGAAGATCGGGGTTTCCCCTTTGCGTGGGCGGCGGGGAAACCCTGATCTTCGTCTGCTCGCTGCTGCTGTGGCCGCCCAGCAGCTGATCTGCTCGGCAGCGCAGCAGCAGCGAGCAGACGAAGATCGGGGTTTCCCCGCCGCCCACGCAAAGGGGAAACCCTGATTCGGCTCCTCGCTGCTGCCGCGCTGCTGAGCAGATCAGCTGCTGGGCGGCCGAAGGAACCTTCCCTGGGTCTTCCTCGCTGATGCCCCCGCCCGCCCGCCCGCCCGCCTGCCGCCCGCCAGCAAGAGGGGGAGAGATAGAGAAAGAGAGAGAAGGAAAGAAAGAGATGAGAGAGGGAGGAAGAGAGTGTGAGAGAGGAAGAAGCAAGAGAGAGAAAGAGAGAGAAAGAAAGATGAGAAAGGAAGGAAGAGAGTGACGTCATCGGGTGGGAAAAATCGCGATATAGCGTTTCGCGAAGAACGAGATCGCGAAAATCGAGGGATCACTGTACTGCCATTTCCTTAGTGATTGTCCATTGTATATTTAGCATTCTATTGATATCCCTCTAAATGTTATTCCCTGTTGTTTCTCAAGGTACATCCAATGAAGTAGCCCAGTTCCTATCGAAAGAAAACCAAGTGATTGTTCGGATGCGGGGCCTCCCATTCAATGTAACATCAGAAGAAGTGTTAGCATTTTTTGGTCAACACTGTCCTGTGACAGGTGGAAAAGAAGGAATCCTTTTTGTGACTTACCCTGACAATAGGCCAACAGGAGATGCATTCGTGTTGTTTGCTTGTGAGGAATATGCACAAAACGCACTAAAAAAGCATAAGGACTTGTTGGGGAAAAGATATATAGAACTTTTCAGGAGTACAGCAGCTGAGGTACAGCAGGTAAGAACCAGTATTCACTAATATTATGGTGTGAGATGCTTATTCAAAATAATTATGGAATTCACAACTGCAAGATAAAGCGATTACCAATTTGAATGTCTTTAATGGAAGACTAAACAGGTTTGTGGAGGATAAATGCAGACTATATATTATTTGAAGTGTCTTTGAATATTAGTAGCTTGGGTTGATAGTTATGTTTTTTTTTAAAAAAACATTTATGTTATTGGTTTGAGCTCCGAGCTTGGTCTCTTCAGCCTTGAAAGAGGGCGTTTAAGAAGTGACTTGATCAAAGTGTATAAATCTTGCATGGGATAGAAAGGGTGGATAGAGAAAAATTCTTTTCTCTATCACACAATACTAGGACGAGGGGGCACTCCCTAAAGCTCATAGGTAAGAAAGAGAGGACAAATAAAGGGAAATATTTCTTCACCCAGAGAGTCATTGGTTTATGGAATTCACTTCCAGAAGAGATCGTGACAGCTGTCAGCCTGGATAGCTTCAAGGCAGGATTTCATGGATGCCAAGTGTATTGGTGGTTACTGGATGCCAAGTGTATTGGTGGTGGATGTCCATGTGCCTCCTCTATGTTGGTTGAGGCAGGCAGGATTCCCTTAAGTACCATTTGTTGGGAGTCAAGGGAAAGGGAGGGTTTTCCCTTCCCTTTTTGCTCAAGATTCCCATGGACAATTGGTGGGCCACTGTGTGACACAGAATGCTTTGACCTGATTCAACATGGATCTGGTTCTTATGTTCTTTTGTTCTTGGCAATTTGGTTTCAAAGGTTTTGTCCCCATTTGAGAAGACATTTTCAGTGCGCTTTGGATTGTGCTTGTCTGGGGGAGCACTGGCTTTTGAATACCTTACTGAGTCCTGGTCTGATTTTGAGTTGTGTGATTGGCTGGCTGTAGTTGAATCATAGTCCTTCATTTTAAGTATCGTCTGTATATAGACTGTATACAGGCTATATATTATCCCTGATACCAGATACAATTTACTTTTGATATCATTTTGTGGCTATTATACTTCTAAAAGGCATTTGACTGGGCATTTTGGATAATCTGGGGGGAAAAATTAGGTTATGGCTTCCAAAATAAAAATAAAACCCTATAAGCCTGCTATGGTGCAAGGCAGACCCACTGGCCAGGTGGGAAGAATAGTACTGCCATGAGTCAGTCCTGATACAACAGAATATTCACACAGAAAGTTGTATTGTGTTTTCTGATTGGAGAAATCATTTTCCTACTTAGATGGCTTTCATCCCACCTTCATTGGTGGCAGGCATTGAGATAGAGACTTTGTTGTGATGATAATGTCCTTGACAAGTGATTAGCATTAGCAGACCATCTCAATGCTAGGGCAAGAAGGGTGTGGATGAAAGGTAATGTAAAATGTACCTTAAAAAAAAAACAAGTTCAGCCAGTGAATTGGGAAACAGCTGTTAATTGAGGTATCCCCATATCTAACATCTAGCTTTTTCTTTTTAAAGCATGAGGAATATAACCTACATTTTAGAGATTTCTTGCTTGTCAGTAGAGATTAGGCATGTGTGGTCTTTTAGTCATGAAGGACTACATTTATTTTTTCAAGCGATGAAGGCCATAGTGTTAAGGGCTAGATTTCCAAACAAGAAAAGCCAGATTGTGTACATTGGGTGGCTAAGATTTTCTCTCTCTCGGTGGGGAGTCTTTGTTTTCAAATGCATTAAGCTGACTTTAGGGCTTACACTATTCATTTGCTATGTTTCCTGTTTCTAAACATGTTTATTATTTTGGCTTGCAGGTCGTGAACAGGTATTCCTCGGCTCCTCTCATTCCTCTCCCAACTGCTCCTATTCTTCCGGTGCTACCTCAACAGTTTGTGCCTCCCACAACTGTCAGGGACTGTGTTCGCCTGCGTGGTCTTCCATATGCCGCCACTATAGAGGACATTTTGGGATTCATGGGAGAGTTTTCTGGAGACATCAGAACCCACGGGGTCCACATGGTGTTAAATCACCAGGTTAGTGAAGAAAGTTAACAACAATGTACCCCCAATGACGTGATTGCTCCTGAAACAATGAATGGGACTTTGAGTCTTCGTTTTGCCCAATGGTAAGGCCAGATATTTCCCAAAAGCTCAGAACTCAAGTAAGAAAGCAAGAGTGACTTTTGCATGGAGTGAAGGCTTTATGGTGGTTTGGCCTAAAAGAAAAGACTGATTTCCTAAAAGGTCCAGCAACAATAATGAAGCTAGGTTGCATCATCAGTACTGATTATGTTAGTTAATTGTTAGGGCATGTGGATGAATGTGACTGAATGGGTTTTTTTTAAGGCATGGGTTTTTGGAGTTGTTTATATTGGATTTTAGTATTTTTAATGGGTTTTAGGTTTTGAATTGGTCTAGTTTTTAACTTCGATTTCTGATATGCTATGTTTATGTATTTATCCCTATGTTGTAAGCTGCCCTGAGTCTCCGGAGGAGGATGGCCTAGAAATTAATTAATTAAATAAATAAATAAATAAATAAATAAATAAATAAATAAATAAATAAATAAATAAATAAATAAATAAATAAAGTTACCTAATTGGGTAATGAAACATCTGAAAACAATAACCAAGCTCAGAAAGCACCAAGAAATCTGTAATTAAGATCCCTGGAACAAAGATAGAAGCATAGTACAGTGGTACCTCTACCTAAGAACGCCTCTACTTACACACTTTTCTAGATAAGAACCGGGTGTTCAAGATTTTTTTTGCCTCTTCTCAAGAACCATTTTCCAGTTACAAACCCGAGCCTCCGAAACTGACTGGAAGAGGCAGGGAGAAGCCTCCGTGGGGCCTCTCTAGGAATCTCCTGGGAGGAAACAGGGCTGGAAAAAATGGGGAGAAGCCTCTGGGAGGCCTCTCTAGGAATCTTCGGAGAGGGGCGGCATACAAATCTAAGTAATAAATAAAATTCTCTCCGAAAGTTTCTCCAGCGGCCGCGTGTCACTAAAAATGGCTACGCGTGTCAGTGCTGACACGCGTGTCATAGGTTCGCCATCACTGACGTGGGCAATTCCTTATCCTTAAGGGATGCATATGAAGTTAGGAGAGGTATAAATAACGTATGGCATCCTAGATGTTGCTATACTGCTCCCAACTCTTCTTGTATTGGTAATGTTGTCTGGGTTTCTGACCAAACTTCAGTTTAGGAGAGACATTTCTGTAATCCCAGGAGGACAAAAAAGTTCAAAACTTCAGTGGCACTGAATGAAGATAACACATGTCATTGATTGTACCTCTGCCCTGGTGTGGGATAGTGAACTAGGCTTTTCTACCAAAACCCCTAATTGTCATAGGAAGGAAATTTTGCATTTGTCAATGCAATTATGAGATAGAATTTTGGGTTGGGTGGGTGCCTCTCAAATGTAAAAAGAGTTATTTCAGCTACCTAACAATTATCAAACGATATTTTCCAGACCGTATTTGACAAAGCAAAAACTTCCAATGTTGGAGCACCCACAACTTCTGGAGGAAAGTTGTTCCACTGATTAATTGTTCTAACTGTCAGGAAATATTTCCTTAGTTCTAAGTTGCTTCTCTCCTTGTTTAATTTCCACCCATCGCTTCTTGTCATACTCTCAGGTGCTTTGGAGAATAGGTTGACTCCCTCTTCTTTGTGGCAACCCCTGAGATATTGGAACACTGCTATCATGTCTCCCCTAGTCGTCCTTTTCATTAAACTAGACATTAAATATTAAATGTAGAGTGGACGAAAGTCTTCCAATTTAAGTTGACTATGTTTTTTTAAGGCAGAATTACGCTTTATATGCTGAGCGAGTGGCTTTGCTGTGGTGCTTTGTTTTTTTGTCCTTAGGGTCGACCCTCAGGAGATGCCTTTATCCAAATGAAATCTTCTGATCGAGCCTTCTTAGCGGCTCAGAAGTGCCACAAGAAAACCATGAAGGACAGATATGTGGAAGTCTTTCAATGTTCTGCTGAGGAGATGAACTTTGTATTAATGGGGGGCACTTTAAATCGAAATGGCTTATCCCCACCACCATGTAAGTTACCATGTAAGTCTTGCTTGGGTCTTGGTGCTCTTCTGTGCTGCAGATGCTGGTAGGTGCTGGAGCTCCTTCTCTCGACTCTTATGTCCTTCTCTCGGAAAGATTCGGGGATCTAGAGTGAAAATTTCCCCCCCTTGAAATCAGTTGCAGTCTGAGGGTGGTTCTCCTCTGGGTTCTGGACTACTGTGATTCACAAAGGAATTGTCTTCCCTAATCTTGCTTTTCTGGTGACACGCAAACTTTCCCCTCATTCCTGGGTGCTTAATTTGCACTGGGCAGGTGTCAATGATTTTGTTGGAATAAACTATTTGCAGCTTAGCTACTTAAGTTCACTGTTGGTTATAAATAGCATAATTTAGCTCCCTGTAATGGTGGAAACTGAGGTTCCCACAGAACTGAACAACAGAATACAATTGAGCTGTTTTTTTAAAAGTGAACCTGAAACCAGATCAGAAAAACAACAATCAAGAAGGGATGGTTTGTCCTGCCTAGTTATTCTGTTTCTTATGAAGAATTACTGTAATTCTTTATAAACAGTAGCTGTAATAAAAGATCTGTGATTGGCAGCACAGACATTGGTCTTATATGGTGTTTTTTTTCAGAACCTTTGTATAGTGGGAAGAAAAAAAATTCCTACTTTTCCCCAAGTTTAGTTTGTCTCTCCTTTGTGTGCCATTAATGTAACATATAGTTGGACCTTTCAGTGGCTTAAAAAGAATAGGATAGATTTAATAAAATAAAATATATTTGTCAGTAAATGCAGTCCTTGATAGTTATATGCACCTTCTAAATTTGGAGCTGATTTTCTCCTGGATGGCAAGTAAGGACCAACAAAGAACAGTAAACTTACACTCACAAATTCTGCTTCTGAACATTTGGCTGAAATGAAATGCTGGATTAAATATGCTTTGGAACAAATCTTATAGAATTCACACACTTCTGAAAGTACACTGTTATACTAACCTACGACAGGGATGGCGAAGCTTTTTTGGCTCGAATGCCAAAAGAATATGTGGGTGCTAGGGTGCCCACACATGCCTACACCTATAATGCAATGACCTACCTCCCATGCATGCTCACAACCCCCCACACAGTGCCCCCTTACGCACGCACACAGCCTCACTGGAGCCTCTGGACTTCCAGTAGGCCTGTTGGGCCATTTTTCGCTGTCCCCTGTGTTCAGGAAAGCCACCTGAAGCCTGGGGAGAGTGAATAACGGCCAAACGGACCAACCGGAAGTTTGGAAACAAACCTCAGTGAGCACAGGCCTCACTGAAGCCTCTGGACATCCAGTAGGCCCGTTGGGCCATTTTTCACTGTCTCCTGTGTTCAGGAAAGCTGCCTGAAGCCTGGGGAGAGCGAATAACGGCCAAACGGACCAAAGTTTGGAAACAAACTTCAATGAGCACAGGCCTCACAGAAGCCTCTGGACATCCAGTAGGCCCGTTGGGCCATTTTTCGCTGTCCCTTGTGTTCAGGAAAGCCGCCTGAAGCCTGGGGAGAGCGAAAAATGGCCAAACGTTTGGAAACAAACTTCTGGTTGGGCCATTGGGATGTTTTTCGCCATCCACAGGGGTCAGGAAAGCCTCCTGAAGCCTGGGGACAGCGAAAAATGGCCCAATGAGCTACCCGGAACGTCTGCTTCTGAACTTCCTAAACATTTGGCTGACATGAAATGTTAGATTAAATATACATTTCAACAAATCTTATAGAATTCACACACTTCTGAAAGTGCACTGATATACTAACCTATGACAGTAATGGCGAACCTTTTTTGCCGAAAGGATTTATTTATTTATTAAATTTGTATGCCGTCCCTCTCCGTAGACTCGGGGCGGCTCACAACAGTAATAGAAAAACAATGTACAATACAAATCTAATAAGTAAAACTAAAAACCCATAATTTAAAAAACATGCACACAACATACCATACATAAACAATATAGGCCTGGGGAAGTTATCTCAGTTCCTCCATGCCTGAAGGCAGAGGTGGGTTTTAAGGAGTTTACAAAAGGCAAGGAGGGTGGGGGCAGTTCTAATCTCAGGGAGAGCTGGTTCCAGAGGGTCGGGGCTGCCACAGAGAAGGCACGCATGTGCCCTCACCCATAGTGCAATGCAATCCCCACACTGGCCCCCATGCTCATGCCTCACTGAAACCTCTGGACTTCCACTAGGCCCGTTGGGCTGTTTTTCACCATCCTCAGGATTCAGGAAAGCCTCCTGAAGCCTGAGGATGGCAAAAAATGGCCCAATGGGCTAAGTGGAAGGACAAACTTCCAGTAGGGCTGTTTTTTTGCCATCCCCAGACTTCAGGAGGGTTTCCTGAATTCTGGGGATGGTAAAAAACAGCCCAACTGAAAGTTCGTTTCTCAACTTTTATGTACACTGAGAGCATATGCACCAAGACAAATTCATTGTGTGTTCAATCACACTTGGCCAATAAAAAAATTCTAATCTAGTCTAGTCTGATCTATTTCCTAGAACCTGGGGAGAGCAAAAAGGGCCAAAAATCAGCTGTCCAGACATGCATACATGCTGGAGCTGACATAGGGCAATGTTTCACATGCCCTCAGATATGGCTCCGTGTACTACCCGTGCCATGCGTGTCATAGGTTTACCATCACTGACCTACGACTTGCATTTTGTTGAAGTGTGCTATATTATACCTATAATAAAGTTTAAGATCACACACAAACCAGATGTCTTAATGAAAGTGGATTGAGAATTGAACAGAAAAAGTGAACCAGGCTACATGCAAATACACTGCTCCAAAAATAATAAATAAAGGGAACACTTAAACAACACAATATAACTCCAAGTAAATCAAACTTCTGTGACATCAAACTGTCCACTTAGGAAGTAACACTGATTGACAATCAGTTTCACTTGCTGTTGTGCATATTCAACTTTATACAGAACAAAGTATTCAATGAGACTATTTCATGCATTCAGATCTAGGATGTGTTATTTGAGTGTTTCCTTTATTTCGTTTGAGCAGTATATTTAGAGTGCTGTTTCAGTTTTAATCATTAACTGTCTAAAGAGTTCGGCATGATTCAGTAATTTCTTTCAAAAGGGGAAAACATTCAGCATGTGTCACCTAGTCAAGCTTTCTCTTAAAAATGCAAGTACAAGACAATATGGATATATATTTCTGCAGGAATTGAAGAAAAAATCCACCTAAATCAATCTCATGAATTGCACGTGATGTTCAAAATGCTGCCCAAGTTTTAGCTAGCGTGCTGTCATCTGTTTGCAGTGTATATTGTGATTGATGGCCCCTCTGTCTTGTCCTGTTTTTAGGTATTTCTCCACCTTCGTATTCTTTTCCAACACCCACCGCAATAATCCCAACGGAAGCAGCCTTCTACCAGCCATCCCTATTCCTCAATCCACGAACCCTCCAGCCATCCACAGCATACTATCCAGCCAGCACTCAGCTCTTCATGAACTACACCACCTATTACCCTAGGTAATCCCCATCAAGGCAAGGCAAAACAAGGACTCCTTGTATGAATCGCAATGATAAATAGGACAAGAAGCCGGTGCTTATAGCTAATAAGGATGCCTTGCAATAATTTGCCAGTTGTCAGTGTGTATAAGTATCAAAACACATTGGTTCAGATAACTGGTAAATAGAACTATTATTTTATACTTCCTACTTGGTAAAGAAGCCTTCTCAAAATGTTACCATGCAGAGATGACCCCTAATTGGCCTTTGGGGGGAAGGGGTCTGATTTTTCCCAATTTTCCCCCTTTATCTGCAGCTCTTTTTGGAGGTACCGTTCCTAAAGGGAAAACTCACAGATGCAGATTTTCATGGAGTGCAAGGGAAAGGGATCATGCTTTCTGTGTGTGAAATACTGTATTTTTCAGAGTATAAAATGCACTTTTTCCTCCCTATAAGAGGCTGAAAATTTGGCTTTTTCAAAGCTAATGATCTTCCCAGCTCTTCCCAGCTTGCAAGCTCTTTCGTTGTTACTCTCTCCGAAGAATGTTTTTCCAGCCTGAAGTCTTTGCATGCTGTTTTTCATTGTTTTACTTAGTCTGAATAAGTTTCTTTCCAGCTCTAACAAGGTGCTAACAATCTTCCTAGCTCTTATTGGCTTGCGGGCTCTTTCATTGTTACTCTCTCTGAATAAGGTTTTTTTAAGCCTTAACCAGGGGATAAAATAACGTGTTGAAGCTGACCAGACTAGGGATGCTAGCCTGATGAATACCTGATAGGCATATTTTTTCCCCCTATTTTCCTCCCAAAAAACTAAGGTGCGTCTTATAGTCCAAAACTGCAGTAGATCACAGAAGGCTTTTTCGGTGAAGTTATTCTCTTGTTCAGAACAATAAATTAGCATGAAAGCAAAGAAAAGAAGACCAGCTGGATATGAAATTACTCTTGAGCTGAAATGTTATAATATTTATTTTGACTAAACCAATCATAGGATTATTCAGTAACAGTATTTGAAACAAACTGTGATTCAACGTGGTATAAATTCAATAACTGATTCTAGTTAGAGAGAAATGATATATTACAGTGACTTAGTTTGTTGCCTAGGTCAAATGAAAGCCATAATTACAAGATTATAAACCATAATACCCAACTTTGCACAACATATTGAGGGGGGGACTTACTGTCCATGGCCAATAAGTGGACTTTTGCAGAGAAGATGTAATAAAGATGGATAATCTTCATTTTCAGTTAGTTAGAAATTTAAGTCAGGGCTAGCTGTTTTTCACTTCATGGTATCCACCTGATGCTAGTCCCATTAATTAGGCTGTGCTTGAAGAATCATTCAAGATTTTGAGAGAACATGGTAGGGACAGAGAAAATGCATTCCAGAGAACAGAACCAGGAAAATTTGAGATCTGAAGAATTGCATAGCAATAAAGAAAAGGATGATGACGTAACAGGAGAAGGTCATCCAAGAAGTCCTAAACCCAGAATCATTGGTGATGGAGTGCATGCTTGACCTGGAGACAATGAACAGACAAGGCTGAGATGGAAAAAAAGGGGGTGAACAAACTTCAAGGTTTTTGGAAGATCCCCAAGTATCTTATAAAACATGATCTCAATGGCCCAGCATTGCAAAATGTGGCCATCTCTTAAAGTTTGTTGCAAAATCAAAACTGGAAACACACACAGATCACTGATTAAGCTGGATTCATCAACTTATTTGTAAACATAATAATATATATATTTACAATACCACAAATAGAATTCTTCTTCAATCAGTTACAGGCAGCAGAGAACAGTTTCATTTCAGCAGAGTTCAGAGAGGCACAGACAGTGCAGAGTGGAGAGTGAGCCACGCCCTGTCTTAAGTTTTAGTTTCGATTCTCTGCACAGATTCAGGTGTTTAACTTCCATTGGCTGACTTAGTTGCTATACCTATTCATTGGCTGACCTTGTTAATTTAATTAATTTAATTAAACCTATTGGCTTTCCCACTCTTGAATATTCTAACACTATCTAACCCTCTTTCTTGAGCATCAGTTAGATGGTTTCTTGAGCATTGCGTGCTCAGGAAACTTTTGTTCAAATGCATATGATATAAAGAGCAATAGCATAGCAATGACAAATTTGTGACTAGTGGGTAGCTTCTCTGAAATATGTTTATCAGACAATTATCTGCATTTAACAGACAATTCCTTCAACTGTAACAACACGTACACACACATCAGTGTTAGTTTTTTTTAAAAAAATCATATTGTTGTACAAACAGATGGACATTGGATTGTTCTTTTGGTAATCATGGTTCAATTTTGACTTTACAGCATGCATCAAAGAATGGATCTCTATAGCCAGATGGGTCGGCCAGGTCACTGCCCAAAGAACGGTTATCTCTTTAAAGGTCCAAGCAGTTAAATTTTCTGAAAAAAGTAAGTCTCCGTACTTTTGTGCTTTTCTGGATGTAGATTCTAACCCATCTCCCGCCTCTCAAAATCTGTCCTTTATTTCCCACCCTACTTCCCAGTGTCATTTTGATTTAATGGTCAAGGATTGGCTGCTCCAGGCTGTCCTTTTTGGATGATGAGATAGAGCAAACAGGTAATAATTGCATCCACATGCACCTTCAGATTATGAGGTCCCAAAATAATCCTTGGGGACTTTTAGCTGGAAGGCCTGAATTGAAACCATCATATAAAGGTTTCAATTCAGGCCTTCAGCTAAAAGAAAACTTCCAGAAGTTTGTTCTGTTTCTTAACCCAGAGAATCCATGTTTAATTGGCTACGGTCATCCCTGTCCACACTTTCAAATAAATGTGTTTAGGGTCCTCAAATGTTGACTTTATTTGACAGAAGATGGTGTTATAATATCTTTACCATTGGCTGTAGTTTAATCTTTAGTAGGCATAAGATCCCACATATGTCAAAATCCAGTATCTGACTTCCTGTTCCAGTCTGCCAGATGTTTTTGGGAAACCCACAAGTGTGGCCAATGGCCAGTGATGGGCTGCAAAATTTTTTACAGCCACACTGTGGGTTTGGCTTATTTGTGGGTGTGGCTTGATGGTCTTTTGACCAGGTAGGAGTGGCTTGCCAGTCATGTGACCAGATGGGAGTGACTTTGACAATTATGTGACCGCGGGTGTCTTAAAGGTCATGTGACTGAGTGGAAGTGGCTTACCAACCAAGATAAGTTTTCAAATAGGTGCTTGGACTCCTTTTCAGTTGATTAAATCACATTATTTGAATAGCCACAAAAAGGACAAACGATAGACAGCATTATTTGCTGAGGAGCACAGTGACATTTTAAGGTTTTGTACTGAACCCACAAGGTTCAGTATGATAACAGATTGGGCAAGTAGCTCAATTCTCTTTAATTGCTATAAAAGTTCAGTTGTCAATAATGATTAAAGCATTTATGGGTTAAAACATACTATTTAATTATTTCCTATTTTAAAAATAATTAAGGATCATACTATGATACCAGAGAAGGAAGGACAATAAAAAACTATTAAGTATTCAATAAATAGTGCATAATGATCCTGGAAATTACCAATAGGCAAGAAAAAGTGGAAGAGATAGGCAAAAAGACTCAGCTCTGATTTAATCCTCCAGGGATGAAATTTTCCAATGAGATCCTCACCTGGACTTCATTTATATATTTATTTATTTATGTGCCAATTCTTGGGGTTCAAAGTGACTCTGGAAACTATAGTCTTCATCCAACTGTCAGGAGCCTGAAAAGGTAAAAATAATCTTGTTCAGAAGACATCCAAGTTATGGCTATTTAAGTCTAGTGCAGTGCATTGTTGTTGTTGTTTTTTAAAGAGTTTATTGAATTTAAATAGTTAAAAAGGGTGGGGGAGGGTAATAGGAATAAAGGGGAGGGGAAAGAAAAGCATTACATAATTTAAAAAAACAGATCTTAAACTCTATATAAATATATTGTGACCACAATTACATTACAAAAAATATAAAATACATGTGCACAGTATATAATAAAGTAGTGAATTTATAAAATGCTAAGAGAAATAGAAGAGAAGAGAAAAGTAAGGAAAGAGAGAGTCTACGGAGAGGGACGGCATACAAATCTAATTAATAATAATAATAATAATAATAATAATAATAATAATAATAATAATAAATGCAGGTATAGGGGACTATAGGTTAGAGCAGAGGGAAGGAAGAGTCTGCGAGATGGCAGACATTTCCAGGATACGCGACATTATAATCTAATAGAATAGTGGGTGTATATGTTAGTGCAGTGAATTGTTAATTGTGGCCAAGGAGAAATTCCTTAATCCACAGTTTGTATCCATGTTTTGGTATACAGTACATATAAGCAATCAAATCATATTAGGAACCAGTCAATATAAATAAAAGGTTATAAGCAAGTCAAAGTATAGAATTGATGGTCCTCAACTTGCAGCCCCAACTGAGGGTCACAATTTCTGTTGCTAAGCAAGGCTATTATTAAGTGATTCATGCCCGATTTTATAACTTTTGCCCCATTTGTTAAGTCAATCACTGCAGTTGTTAAGTGAAGCATGCCGACATTTAATGAATGAAGCTTCCCCCATTGACTATGCTTGTTAGGAGCCAGCTGGGAAACTCACAAATGGCAGTCCCATGACTCTGGGACAATGCAACCATCATAAATAAAGGCTGGTTACCAAGTACAGTAATACCTTGTCTTACTAACTTAATTGGTTCCGAAACGAGGGTCGTAATGTGAAAAGTTTATAAGACGAAACATTGTTTCCCATAGGAATCAATGTAAAAGCAAATAATGCGTGCAAACCCATTTTAAGGCTTAAAAAAAAGTGGCAGGCAGACAAAGTGAAGGCTAACGGAGTAGAGACAGAAAGCGAGGAGAAGTGAGGAATGGAGGTCCTAACAAAGGCTAACGCCGCCCCAAATCTCTCCTAAATCGCTCCCACAAAAGCTTCGTATCTTGTCCCAAATCTCTCCAAAAATCGCTCTCCCAAAAGCTTCATTTCTTGCCCCAAATCTCTCCAAAAACCGCTCTCCCAAAAGCTTCATTTCTTGCCCCAAATCTCTCCAAAAATCGATCTCCCAAAAGCTTTGTTTCTTGCCCCAAACCTCTAGCAGAGGGCTAGAGGGGAAAGTGGCAGGGAAATGGGGCAGCTCCTGTGTTCCTCGCCTTAGGTGCAAGCAAAAGGAGGCGGGGAATTCCCATGCAAGCAAATGGGAAATCCCGGTGGTGACAGTCACAAGGCAGGGGAATCCCTTCGGCAGTCAGATAGCTCATGCGCAGTAGGAGATCCCAGGGACCCAGGCTCAGGTTCGTAAGACGGAAAGGGTTTTTAAGACGAGGCAAAGAAATCTTAAACCCCGGGTTCGTATCTTGAAAAGTTCATATGACGAGGGTTTCATAAGACGAGGTATCACTGTACTCCAATTTTGATAATGTGATTCTAGGGATGCTGCAACAGTCATTTAAGTTCAAGAACCAGTCGTTGGTCACTTTTTACAGTGCTGTTGGGATTTTGAGCGGTTGCTAACCAAATGGTTGTAGGTCAAGGCTGGCATGTATGTAACCATACGAATAACATGATCCGGTACTTTTTGCATCTGTTATAGGCTCCAGTTCACATCCTATATAGTACTTCACTGAACAAAATGGAAATCCCACTGAGCAGGCTCCAAATTCTACACGGATCTTTGCAATCTTTCAAGACAGAATCTCTGCCATCTTGGATATCTGCTGATGTCAGGAAACTGTGTGGGTTGTTTTTATAAAAAAAATAGCCAAATATGCATACATGTCACCCCAGAAATAGCCTTTCTCCATCTCTCATTCTATACTTGCCACTGAAAAGCCTTGGGGACCACATAGAAGCACTACCGGAAATCATAGCTGCCAAATTCACAAGGGAAGAAAATTTGTAGGTATCTATATCAAAAAAAATTACATTTATCTGTGACCACTAAAAGTATCCTGCCAAGGTTAAAGTATTCCTAATGTTTGTTGATACAACACATCACATGGCAAACCCAACTTTTCTAGTTTCATGCACATTTTTAAAATAAAACAAAAAAGTCTGAAGACATTCAGCTCTATCCCAGAGGGAGTGGGGTTTGTATGTTGCATTTGTACGTGTATGTGTGTATATATGCCGATGTATGTGTACTTGGGTGTATAAACATCTTGATTCATATATATTTATTTGTTTAACAATATTTTTCAGGTTCAGTGTAAAATGCAGTATGGGATGGGGAGGGGAGAGAATGATGTATCATTTTGTAAAATATAGCTTATAAATATATAAATATATATAATATAATGCTCTAAAAAATTTTATATTGCACGTAACTATTGTATATTTAAATTCCTCTAGTCAGATAATCTAACAGAGGATATGTTATTAATGGTGTACAAATCCTTCAACTATTCTACTCTTTCTAGAAACCAATATATAACTTATAAATATTAGTATCAAATTAAACCTGGACAGTTAGAAAGTTTATCCTCACCATTGTCTTTCCTGTGGAGGAAGGAATTAAAATGTATGCAATAAAATGTAGAGATCACTTACACTGTTAAGGGGCTGGGATATGGAAATTCTCATTTTAATGTTTTACATCAATTTTTTCTGCTGGTATCCATGATGAATTATCAAAAACACACAGTTTTTGTATCAAAAACATGCAGGGGCTATGTCACTGTTGTAAAACTTGATTGGAATTGTTCGTGCTGGATTCTGTTCAGACCTGATGGATGAATGAATGTTATGATCTTTGACTCACATTATAATTTTGTCTTCCACAAATATTAAACTGTTTTAAATCAGTTTACTGAATTCTTGAATTCTGTACATGGGCAGGTAAGGGGCAAACGTGGGTTTCTGCTGATTCGGACCGGTTCTATAGAACTGGTTGTTAGGTCCCAATACTGAAGAGGCAGGAGGCTGGTGGAATGATTTCAGCTCTTTATTAGTTACAATGAGCAAATTTCAGCAAAGGTCTACCGGAAGGCCCCAGTTTAAATAGAGCGCCCTGCCAGAGAGGAACCAATCAGCAACGAGCACCTTTAATCAATAGCGCGGACCAGATTGTAAACAGCTCAGCTAACATGCAAATCCCAGGGCACAACATCCCTCCCCCCTTGGCTGAGCTCTACATATTTGCATACATAATCACATGATGCTTAGTCTCTCTAGTTGACCTGCACAGCACAGTTTGGGCGCCAACTTTGGACGGGGAGGATGTGTTTTCTCTCTCTGGCTCCCTCTGTGGAACTTGCTGGAACTGGCAATGGGTTGCCGCTTTTCTTAAACCTGTTATGTAATCATTGAGGTTTTCCCCTTCTTGCTGTATTCGTCTGCAGAATTCATAATGACTCACTACTTTGGAAGGTGCATGTAGTTGTCCCAAGTCTCATTGTTCCGGTCAAATGGGGATCAGCGGGTGGAAGGATGACATGGCAGTTTCCTGTTCCGAGCTGGTTGCTCGGAAAAAATCCCATCCTCGTCGCCAATGTTAGGTCCCAATACTGAAGAGGCAGGAGACTGGTGGAGTGATTTCAGCTCTTTATTAGTTACAATGAGCAAACTTCAGCAAAGATCTACCAGGAGGCCCCGGTTTAAATACAGCGCCCTGGCAGAAAGGAACCATTCAGCAATCAGCACCTTTAACCAATAGTGCGGACCAGATGGTAAACAGCTCAGCTAATATGCAAATCCCAGGGCACAACACCGGTAGTGGGAATTTCCCCCTGCTTGCCAAACTGGCAGCAATGGCCGACTGGATACACCCCCCAAACATATTCTCTTAGCAGTGGCATAGGTGGCGCCATCTTGTTTTCTGCATGCACAGAAAACTGTTTTTTGTTTTTTAGCACTGCACATGTGCCTGTGTGCTGCTTGAGGAAGTAGGGTGGGTAAATAAACAGTTGACCTTTCAAGTTGGGCTTTTTACTCCCCAGAAACCTAAGCTGAACCTGTTTTGAACCGTATGCTTTTTTCCCCTCACAATATGTCATCGAACCTATCCATCAACTGTTCTGTCGGTCTCTCTGGTAGAATCCTCCCAAAAATTCACAGGTACAAATTTCAGACACACACACGTTTGAAAATTCAAAACAATGTTCTTTATAATGAAAATTCCCTTAAACCAAGCCCTCTTTTGGTATAGCCAAGAGCACTCGTCTCCAAACAAACTGGTTATTTGTACAAGTCCCTTATCAGTTCTGTGATACTTAGCTTGCAGCTGTGAGGTAATTCACAGTCCTTCTTTCAAAAAGTGAAACACACTTTGCTCTGGTTTAGTTTCAAAGCGTGGAAAAATCAGCACACAAAAAGTCAAAATCAGTAATGCTGGGCCGTTCCAGAAGAGGGAGCTAAAATCAAATTCCTAACCTGTCCCTCATCTGATTGGGCCTTTCCTTCATAAACGTCTAGACCAGATTCTCAATAACACCGAATTGTTTCCGCCTGTGGTCCTTTCCCCCCAACAGAATTCATATTGTCAGTTCATCTTGCTTACCATCATAAGTATGTATGCTCTCTGTATAGCAACTGTACTATGTACAACAGCTCTGAGAAAAAAGACAAGCACACAAACAAAATTGTAGGAGAACCATGTAAACTTATTCTGCTTCATAGAAACATAGAAGATTGATGGCAGAAAAAGACCTCATGGTCCATCTAATCTGCCCTTATACTATTTCTTGTATTTTATCTTAGGATGGATCTATGTTTATCCCAGGAAGGTTTAAATTCAGTTACTGTGGATTTACCAACCACGTCGGCTGGAATAAAACAATAATAAAATACGCTACTTTGGAAAAGGATTACCAGAGGAACTCTTATTTGGGAAGGGGGTGCCTTGTTGTCAGTTAACACAAGGAAGGAAGGACTGGGTGAAATTCTCTGGATATAAGGACTATTTTGTATTTTCTTATCCTGTTTCAGTATTGGGTTCCTACCAGTGAAGGGCCGCTCTTCTTACCTGCTACCGGAGCTCCCATGGAGGCCGTCGGCACAAGATTTGGCTTCTGGAAATACGCGAGCCAAATCTCGCATGAGAGAGCAAGATTTTGGCTATTTTTGCCCATATTTTTGGTTCCGCGCATGAGTGGAAGCAAAAAAATTTGGCAAAAATAGCCAAAATCTCACTCTCATGTGCATCAACGCATGGGATTTGGTTTGCTGCGCATGCACAGAAGCCAAATCATGCACATGGGCACATAAAGGTGCGCAGCTGCGCATGCATCCAGAACTTTCCTACCAGAGCTGCACACCTGGAAACTCCTCCTGCTGCCCATCAGTGGTTCCTATTGTAGTGTGACTAGACATCCCGCTTTCAGCGGGCAGTTCACACTTTTTCATTATTTGTCCCATGTCCCGCGCCCTTTGAAAAATGGCCTGCTTTTTTCCCCTCCCAACCAGCTCCCTTGGGAAGAGGCTGGAGGGAGGGGATTCTGAGCTCTCCACTGCTGCCTCGCCCTCCCTGCCCCAACCCAGCTTGGCCGGAGGTCTCTGTGCTTACTTCTGGCCAGCTGTGCAGGGTCTTTGCTCGCCAGTTTCCCCCACCTTCGCCTCCACCTGGGCACCATCAGGGCAGGGAAGCCGGGCTGCTCCTGTGCTGCAGACGTCCTGCCCTTCGGCCTCTGAGCCCGAAGGAGGAGTGGAAGCCCCGCCCTCTCTCTCCAGGTGAAGCTGCTCCTGGGCCGGAGCGCCTATTGAGCCCCAGGGAAGGGGCTGGGTTCGTGGAGGTGGAGGTGGAGGAGGGTGGGAGAAGAGGAAGGAAGGAAGGGAGAGAAAGAGAGGAAGGGAAGGAAGGATAGAGAGAAAAGAAAGAGGGAGAGAAAGAGAAATAGAGAAAGAAAAGAAGAAAGAAAGAAAGAAGGAAGGAAGAAAGAAAGAAAGAAAGAAAGGGGGAGAGAGAGAAAGAGAGAAAAGAGGAAGGAATAGAGAAACAGAAAGAGTGAAAGAAAGAAAGAAAGAAAGAAAAAGAAATAGATTTTTTTTGCTAATTTTTTTTGGCAAAACTTTCTGTAGCCACCCCCCCTCCCCTCCCACTCAATGGTGTCCCTCTTTCAAAATATTAAAATCTGGTCACTTTATCCTATCGTTATGGGCCACACTGTAGCTCCGGTAGGGAAAATGGAGCTGCGCACATTACCCCACATTCCCGGCACGCGCACAAGCTTCCGAGCAAGATTTTCCTTCTGCGCATGCCAAAATCTCTCATGCGCATCCCCTCATGAAATTTTGCTTCCCGAAAATTTCGCTCAGACGTGCGTGGGCACACCAGGGTCACAGAGCTCCGAGAGAAGAGCAACGGTAGCAGCAGTAAGTAGAATCCATCACTGCCCTGTTGCCCCCCATATAAGGTTTAAGGTTTAATTAGATTTGTATGCCGCCCCTCTCCGAGGACTCGGAGCAGCTCACAACATATAAAAGAAACAGTAGTAAATCAATCCAATTAATATACATAAAAACAATCCTTAAAATTCTAATTTAAAAAAAAAACTTCCACTAACATTCATTCAACAATCATACTGAAAAACATTTGTTGGTCAAGGGGAAGATCCCGCAGCCCCAGGCCTGGCAACAAAGATGAGTTTTTAGGCTTTTTCGGAGGGCAAGGAGGGTGGCGGCAGTGCAAATATCCAGGGGGAGCTGATTCCAGGGGGACGGCCCCCCCACAGAGAAGGCTCTTTCCCTTGATATCCCTTAAGACATCCTTTGATAATAAGCCCATGGCAATAAGGCCAAGCGCTTATTTCAGGGTTCAAAAAATATAAGACAGGGTCTTATTTTGGGGAAAATAAATTCCAGGTAGTTGCCTTTGTTGCAGGAAACCACTCCATCCAGCAGTGGGTTACTCCTGGTTTGGCTCGGTTCTGCGAACTGGTAACGGTGGTAGCTGGAGGCTCCGCCCACTCTCCCAGGATGCTTCTGTGCCTGCGCAGAAGCATTGCACACAAACCAGTTTTAGAACCCACTACTGGAATACTCAATAGTGATTCCATAACCAGATTTGTATTCTGAGGATTCAAGCAGCCCAGAAGATGGCGTGCTTAGCATTCAGCCTAGATCTAATTCCCCTGCTGCTTTGTTCCAATTTGTTTGGCTCTGTTTTGTAGGCTAGCTTTAACAACCAGCCCTCAACAGTTACCTAGCCTAAAGGCTGCTTTTATTAAGCTGTATTTCCATACTGGCCACCAAAGGAGGGACATTGCTTCCTCCAACCTAATGCCACTGAGATACAGTATGTATGTGCTGGGGGGAATTAATTTATCATGTTTAAAAGTAAATTTAAAGAGCCCTCTCTTAGACTTTCTGGACTTGACTAAATAAACAGCCTTGTTTGGAAATCAGCAAAAGGAAAATTAGTCTGTAACAGAAAACAATCTCTCTTATATTGCTCTTATATTGGTATATCGCTCAACAGTAGTAATTGTGAGAGGGGTCTTGGAGTCCTAGTGGACAACCATTTAAATGTTCCAAGTCTGTGGAGAGGGACGGCATACAAATCTAATTAATAATAATAATAATAATAATAATTATTATTATTATTATTATTATTATTATTATTATTATTATTAAATATGAACCAGCAGTGGGCAGCAGCTGCCAAAAAAGCAAACAGTTCCACGCTGCATTATTGATTGATTGATTGATTGATTGATTAGATTTGCATGCCACCCCTCTCCGAAGACTTGGGGCGGCTCACAACAGTAATAAAAACAATATAGCAGTGGAACAAATCTAATATTAAAAAACATATAAAACCCTAACATTATTTAAAAAACCAAACAACACATTCATACCAAACATAAAACAAAGTATTAAAAAAAGCCTGGGGGAAAGGTGTCTCAACTCCCCCATGCCTGGCGGTATAAGTGAGTCTTGAGTAGTTTACGAAAGACAGGGAGGGTGGGGGCAGTTCTAATCTCCGGGGGGAGTTGGTTCCAGAGGGCCGGGGCCACCACAGAGAGGGCTCTTCCCCTGGGGCCCGCCAAATGACACTGTTTAGTCGATGGGACCTGGAGAAGGCCAACTCTGTGGGACCTTATCGGTTGCTGGGATTCGTGTGGTAGCAGACGGTTCCGGAGGTGCTGTGGTCCAATGCCATGTAGGGCTTTAAACAGAGGAATAGAATCAAGATCACATGAAGTGTTAATAGTAATACCACTTTACGAGATTCACCATATTTGGAATACTGCATTCAATTTTAGTTGCCACGATGCAGAAAGGATATTGACATGTAGAAAAAATGCAGAGAGCAACAAAGATGATTAGGGGACTGGAGGCCAAAACATATGGAGAACGATTGCAGGAATTGGGCATGGCTAGTTTAATGAAAACAAGAACCAGGGAGACATGATAGTAGTGTTCCAATATCTCAGGGGTTGCTTGCCACAAAGAAGAAGGAGGCCACCTATTCTCCAAAGCACCTGAGGGTAGAACAAGAAACAATGGGTGGAAACTAAAGAAGGAGAGAAGTAACTTAGAACTAAGGAGAAATTTCCTGACAGTCAGAATGGTTGATCAGTGGAACAGCTTGCCTCCAGAAGTTGTGAATGCCCGAGCACTGGAAGTTTTTAAACAGATGTTGGATAACCTCCGAGTCTGCGGAGAGTGGCGACATACAAATCTAATGAATAAATAAAATAAATAAAAACCATCTGTCTGAAGAAGTGTAGGGTTTCCTGCCTAAGCAGAGGGTTGTACTAGAAGACCTCCAAGGTACCTTCCAACTCTGTTGTTGTTGTTATATAACAAATAAATATGAAAAAGAGTGTGCAAGAAAACTGCTCACCCCAGATTTAATTTATATTTGGAAGAATTTAATTGCATTATATAGAAAGGCATCAATGGAATAAAGAGCAATTTGGCTTTGTGGGAAAGATTAACTGAAATGGTTCAGTTCTACAGCAGAATGTTTGCAATATAATGTCTTTTTGGAACAAAAACAGTAATTCTTGCAGCGTGTGTGCTGCAAGTATACTTTCAAATCCTTCCCATCCTCTGCATTAAAATGCCATGCTGGTTCTACACATCAGATTGAAGGCAGTTTAAGAGCTGGGGCCTTTTGATAAATGCTAATGATCTGAAGCCACGCGTACAGGAAAATGATGTACTCTTAAGATGCCCTGGAGTTGAAAATTGTCAGTACTATTATGGTTTTCTCCTGCAAATAATAAATGATTCAACAACTGTATGGTTACCATGGGGATAGCTTCTCATTGAGCTTAAAACTAGCAAGGTGCTGACAAGCCACTATTTTTAGTACCACAGATGTGCCTCTTTAAAAACAGAAGAGTGATATGAGTGTGTAAATGTGTATGGATGTATGCAGTGAAGGGCTACCAAATTTTTTACTACCACACTGTGGCTTATGCAGGACGCCCTGAATTTTCCTTCAACAGTGCAAATTGGGCACTCTGGGGTGGGGCTCCATTTTTGCTACCCCACTGCATTCCTCCCTATCCGGGGAGCAGCCCACCCCTGGATGTATGCATCTGTGAGAAAAAACATGAACTAATTTTCAGAACTGCATTATTATTGTGGTTATTTATGGAGCAATGTACATGTACAGGGTATTTTAGAGAGAAACCTGTATATGTTTTTTTCTTAAATCTTCATTTTATAATGTAAAAGTATAATTCGGAGAATCAAGAAGACAAGGAAGAGTGTCAGTAATAAATAAATCCCTGATTACTAAGAGCAACAACAACAAAAATGACCTACCCAGGCAGCTGTTTGTGGATCCTCAGATGTTTGCTGTTTTAGAAATATTTATTCAAGGTGGTACAGAAGTATTGAGATTCATCCAATAAAATATTGGTTGTTCTAATGCTGTAATTGAAATTTATATGGTAGAGTCTCCATTTTTTTAAAAAATGTATAAAGGTGGGGGAAATATCACAAGAATGTAGTTGAACAAGGTTCAACAAGAGAACATACAATTAGGGGTAGATAATTTGAGACAATAAGAATATTCTGTGGTCAGTATATTGCAACATCTGGATTGTTTGTTTGTTTGTTTGTTTGTTTGTTTATTGATTGATTGATTGATTGATTGGATTTGTATGCCGCCTCTCTCCGGAGACTCAGGGCGGCTAACAGCAATAACAAGACAGTGTACAATAATAATCCAATACTAAAAACAATTAAAACCCATTAATATAAAAACCAAACATACATACAGACATACCATGCATAAAATTGTAAAGGCCTAGGGGGAAAGAGTATCTCAATTCCCCCATGCCTGGCGGCAGAGGTAGGTTTTAAGTAGCTTACGAAAGGCAAGGAGGGTGGGGGCAATTCTAATTTCTGGGGGAAGTTGGTTCCATTTATTAGAGGAAAGCTAATGAGGAGAGCTAAGTCTGACCTACAAACTGATGTCATAGTCTCCAGCCTTCTTGCTTTCATGCAACCCCCCCCCCCCAATTACAGTTAGTAAAAGTATTCAAGAACAGAGATATATACCCTCATCGCACTAAACATTCCAACCTTTCACAGCTACTGATAATATCTCCGAACCAAGTGATACAATCTGTTTGTATGGGAGGCATGTTGTTAAACACCATCAGAAAATGCTTACAATTATCTTTCCTGTGGGTTCAGTTAAATCCTAGTAAAACAGCCAGGTGGATAAACCGAATATACATACACGTAACAGAAACTCTACACAATAGTTAGCTCAATATACTATGCATACATAACAGATAAATGAAGCACCTATGCCTTTCACCAGTTTAAAACAAAGGGAAAATATTGTCATTAAAACACTAGGGAACCTAAGATGCCTTTTCTGACCTAGTGTCATCCACATATGTTGGACAAAGGTTTCCATAACTTCTAACCAAGATGGCCAATGTAGGCATGGGAATCATACTCCAACATTTCATTTACAATATAATCCAACAGCATCATTTACAGAAGGCAGGCCGGAGGACTGGAGCTGCTATTAATGACAACTTTGTGTACCATCTTAAGGTCACCACTTTGGGTCAATAAATGTCTTTATCTGTCTGTCTGTCTGTCTGTCTGTCTGTCTGTCTGTCTGTCTGTCTGTCTGTCTGTCTGTCTGTCTGTCTGTCTATCAATCTATCTATCTATCCATCCATCCCAGTGATGAAATCCCAATATTTTTACTACCAGTTTTGTGGCTTGGCAGGCGTATCTTGGTGGACGTGGCAGGGGAAGGATACTGCAAAATCTCCATTCCCACCCCATTCTGGTGTCAGCCAGAGGTGGTATTTCCTGGTTCTCCAAACTACTCAAAATTTCATCCACCAGTTCTCCAGAACCTGCTGGATTTCACCCCTGATTTGTCCCATAAATGAGAAGCAAGTCCAAAGGCTCTGAATATTCAGCAATAGCATCAATGCACCAGTTGCAGAAAAGTATGGCACTAGAGCAATATCAACTTGTGGCCACAGAAATAATATACAGTACTTGGCTTCTTATATTAAGCCATCATTGCATTGGTTTTCTCTTTGCAATACGGTATGAATAAAGCCAACTGGTTTATGCAATGAATCATGGTTGAGAAAAGCATACATTTGTTCTAGGATTGAACCCAATTGCACTAAACTATCGTTGTTTGGGCACCGTTTTTACTGAATTATCTGTAGCTACTTGGATGACCCAATATGATGAATTATAAACACATACACACACACAAACAATATGATTTTGTTTGCTGTGCGAATACAAGCAGGTTCTATGCTCAGGTTTCACATCAAAGATTTGTGCAATATAAGCCATTCTTCATTGATGACCTCTTGTTCAGAAATTGTCAGAAATTATGATGGTGTTGAATGAGTGGTGATTATGACCAGTCTTCAAAGTTCTGCTTCTGTGATCACAATACCCTGGCAACACAGTGGTTAATGTGCAGCAGGGGTGTCAAACACACTTTCGCTTAACTGAGTGTGGGCATGGTCCGTGTGTGACTCATCTGGTCCGCGGGCCACAAGTTTGACAGCCCTGATGCGGGTAAACTCTGCCCACAGCCTGGAATTTGATGTTGACAGGGCTGAAAGTTGACTTAGCTTTCCATTCTTCTAAGGCCGGTAAAAAGAGGACTCAGATTGTTGTGAGCAAATAATACTGCTAAATTGCAATCCAACAAGAGTAGTGAAAATTGTTATTTACATAAGGCTTATTTATTTATTTATTTATTTATTTATTTATTTATTTATTTATTTATTTATTTATTTATTTGTTTGTTTGTTTGTTTGTTTGTTTGTTTATTTATTTATTTATTTATTTATTTATTTATTTATTTATTTATTTATTTATTAATTATTTGGATTTGTATGCCGCCCCTCTCCGAAGACTCGGGGCGGCTCACAGCAAGTAGTACAAATCATAAATAATCCAATCAGTTAAAATATTTAAAGCTTTAAAAAACCCCATATACTAACTAACAGACACACACACAAGCATACCATGTATAAATTAAACATGCCCAGGGGGAGATGTTTCAATTCCCCCATGCCTGACAGCAAAGGTGGGTTTTGAGGAGTTTACGGAAGGCAGGAAGAGTAGGGGCAGTTCTAATCTCCGGGGGGAGTTGGTTCCAGAGAGCCGGTGCCGCCACAGAGAAGGCTCTTTCCCTGGGGCCCGCCAACCGACATTGCTTAGTTGACGGGACCCGGAGAAGGCCCACTCTGTGGGACCTAATCGGTCGCTGGGATTCGTGCGGCAGGAGGCGGTCTCGGAGATATTCTGGCCCAATGCCATGAAGGGCTTTAAAGGTCATAACCAACACTTTGAATTGTGACCGGAAATTGATCGGCAGCCAATGCAGACTGCGGAGTGATGGTGAAACATGGTCATACCTAGTTAAGCCCATGACTGCTCTCGCAGCTGCATTCTGCACGATCTGAAGTTTCCGAACACTTTTCAAAGGTAGCCCCATGTAGAGGACATTACAGTAGTCGAACCTCGAGGTGATGAGGGCATGAGTGACTGTGAGCAATGAGTCCTGGTCCAGATAGGGCCGCAACTGGTGCACCAGGCGAACCTGGGCAAACGCCCCCCTCGCCACAGCTGAGAGATGGTTTTCTAATGTGAGCTGTGGATCGAGGAGGACGCCCAAGTTGCGGACCCTCTCTGAGGGGGTCAATAATTCCCCCCCCCCCCAGGGTAATGGACGGACAGATGGGATTGTCCTTGGGAGGCAAAACCCACAGCCACTCCGTCTTATCCGGGTTGACTTTGAGTCTGTTGACACCCATCCAGGCCCCAACAGCCTCCAGGCACCGGCACATCACTTCCACCGCTTCGTTGACTGGGCATGGGGTGGAGATGTAGAGCTGGGTATCATCAGCATATTGATGATACCTCACCCCATGTCCTTGGATGATCTCACCCAGCGGTTTCATGTAGATGTTAAATAGCAGGGGGGAGAGGACCGACCCCTGAGGCACCCCACAAGGGAGAGACCTCGGAGCCGACCTCTGATCCCCCACTAACACCGACTTTATTAGATTTGTATGCCGCCCCTCTCCAAAGACTCAGAATGTCCTTGCTATTGCTTTCCCATCTGTTGGCAACTGGCTAAAGTAGAAACAAACAAATTTCATATCAAAATAGGTTAAAGAGACCTCAAAGGAGTATTAAAATAGGCTAAACAAACCACACGAAGTGGCTAAATGTCTTAGATCAGTGTTTCCCAAAGTGTGGTATGTGTAACCCCAGGGGTACGGGAAGAGTTTGGTGGGGGTACATGTTCAGAAAAAGTTCTGAAATACATCTTGCCTTTTCCAACTTCATATTTATGTGAAGTTGCTTTTTCAGCATTTGTAGACATTAAGTTGAAAAAAAGGAACAGACTATTGGACGTGGAACGGTATCTCAGATTAAAATTAACAACCAGGGAACCAAATTATGACGATCTGTCATCTCAGTACAAACAATTTCATCCTTCTCATTGATTCAAATAAGTTATTTATAATATAACTTTTATTTATATTTTGTTATGAATAATTTTATTTTTTGTTTATTATTATTTTGTGTATGCACCAAAAAAAGGAAAAAGAGATATATTTTGATTATTATTAAAATACATCCTATTTTTTTGATGAGGGGTACTAAGCGTTACGAAAATTATAGAAGGGATACACGTATGTCAAAAGTTTGGGAAACACTGTCTTAGAGAAATACCATAGCCAGGTGACAATTAACATAGGATGGAACCATACCAAGCTTCCTGATAAAAGATAATTCTATTTGAATATATCAATACCTTTCTGAAAGCTTTGTATTCAAAACACCTGAGGTAGAAGATAAGCTAGTATTTACACCAGGTGTTTTTCAGTTGTTTCAGTGTAAAAACGATGTGGTTAAACAGATATTTTTCAAACATGGCAACTTTGGAGATAGTATATGTGGACTTCAACTCCCAGAATTCCCCAGCCAGCATGAGGAACTCTGGGACTTGAAATCTATACATTTTAAAGTTGCCAAGTTTGAAAAACACTGAGCTAAACTGAAATCAATAATAGACCACAGCAACTGCCCTTGTAGTAATCACTCTGCTTTTAGGAACTTTCCCCGGTGCCAAACAAGAGTTTTGTCAACAAACTATTCATGGCGATATTTGCTCTCAGTGGTAAATCTCACCTGTACCTATCCTGTTCTGAGTCATTTTAGTCACCTGATTTTTCTACTACATAATGGTTAATACCGCCTATCTAAGACTTTACACAACTTGAGCCTTTCCTGACATAGTTCAGAAATAAGGAATGCTGTGTTAACACTGCCACAGCTGAGAATTACTTAAAACTGTCTCACTCATGAGAATGAAACAAAGTTGGGGACAAGAAAAGTTAGGGGTGGGGAAGCAGCCAAAGTATAGTATGTGTTGTGGTTAGGTGTAAGGGGGATATAACCTTTTAATGGTCTCAACAATAAATTATATTCTCCTTTCTACCCCCAAATTTCCTTGATTTAAGCTACCCAGTTCTGAATGGTTAAAGTCTCTGGTAATTTACACAGAGATTTATAAAATGTAACACTTGCAGGGAAGGAAGTTGTAGTAGGTGATTGGCTGTAAATCAAAAACCTTATTTTGTCTTTCAGTTCCACCCCTTACCATTATTTCAGCCAGTGAAATGTTGATGGCAAGATCCCGTAAATTACGATTAGACTCCAAAGTCTAAAATCTCCATTGTATAATAAGGTGCTTGAGAGTTACATAAACTTAGCTTTAGAAGCACTACCTGGGTTTGTTTATTTTACCTTTGCCTTTCTTGGCTTGAGAACAATAAGCCACAAGTATGAATTTACAGTGTTTAATATAGGGAAGTTATGGGAATTTAAGTCCAAGCATCTTAAAAAGTTGTCAAGTTTGAAAATAGAATTGGGAAAAGATTGAGGAAAACTGGATTTGTTCAGTCTATGTTTGCAATATTTTCTGCCATACTTTTTTTGAGCCTAGTGCAATTCTTCAAGGATAGGCAGCAGTCCCAGTCAGTATGCAGCTTCCAAGCCCCTTGTTATAGCCCTCAAAATCCATTTTAACTAAGATTGTAAAACAAACAAACCTAACATTAAGAAAATTGTCCTCCATTTGAACAGGAGTTCTTGCAGGTTATGCTGCAAAATGCACAAAAACAAATGAGTGGAGCTTCAGTTGGACTGTTTGGCTAAAACAGGACACCAGAAAATACAGAGAGATAAAATGGCAATATCACAATTGCAGTACTATGAGAATAATTCCAATCGTTTCAAATTGCCACGTGCACAATGCTGATTTACCAATTTTGTAGTCTTCTGACCACAAAGATTAAGATTCCCCCAAATACTGCAGGGTGTCATAACATTATAAGATAAAGGGGAACAAAGATTTTACTGCGCAGATTATCAGTAAAAATGTTACATGTACCCATAAGGCATCCCTAATCTTATTTATGCATTTTTACACAATCTTACCACCTTCATCTGTTTCTCTTCTGCGTATCAAGCTGTAGAACACCTGCTGCTGTTACTATTAGCATAGGGACATGAGCACTCTTACTTCGTGCATTAACAGATCAGCTGGTTTGTAGGAAGGTAAGAGACTCAGTAAATTGAGTTTGCCTTTCTGTGAGTTCAGGAAAATGTCATGCTGGTTTCTTGGGAAAAATATGGAAGTGATTTACAATTGCCTTCTGGTTTTTCAACTCAAACAATTGGGGAAATCTCCTGGTGGACTCCCATTCAAATAATATTCAGACAAAACCTTGCTTATATAAGTCCAGACAACATTAGCCAGATTCTTTTGTTATACATTTTATAATTCAGAACTGTATAGAATGTATTAATATTTTAAAACACATTTTATTGTTTAACTGCTGGGTGCTGTGAGTGCCCTCCTTGATAAAAAATAAAATAAAAATAAAAATATGTATTAGCCACAATGTGCTTTGACTGTCACACTATAATGTAACAACTAAGCCTTACTTCCCAGAGGACAGACACCTTTCACCCACTCTCCCCTCTCTCTCACATAAATTGTTGTAAATTAACATTTCTCAATTAAACTCTGCTCCAGAGCAAAGGAGGAAATTTCTTCACACTTAAAAAAAAAGATTTGGCAAGCTATTAGACATTTGTTTTAACTTGTTTACTTGTAGACTTGTAGTCTCTTCGGGAATATTTCCATACAACTCTGGCGACTATGTTCTCCATAGTTTCAAAATGGGAAGATGAGAAATGAATAACAAACAGGCCCAGAATATGTTAACTCTAATAATGATGTATGGCATGTTTACTTTTGTAACCGAGTGTGGGTTTTGTCAACGAGTCAATATTGACAATGTACTCTTTGAATTCTTTGAATTGCAGCTGTTGAGTCTGGCTAATTCCTTGGCAGGTCTTCTTTTCTGGACTAGAACTTTAGAACTGTTAAGACAGAGGAAACAATTCAGTCCTTCCCCGCCTGGCAAATTCCAGATGTAGTAGGATCAACATTCCTGCAGATATATAAAAACTGTAAATAAAGCTATTGGCAATGTTGATTAGAAACAATGAAGTCCAACCAATATTTCTCAACCTTGGCAACTTTACGATGTATGGATTTCAACTTTTAGAATTCTCTATTCAGTTTTTTCCCCCTCACTGGGAAATTCTGGAAGTTGAAGACCACACACAATACAATTGCCAAGGTTGAGAAACGCTGGTTCCAACACATTTAGAAACCATAGGTCTTTAACAAATATGTTGGCAACTTTTAAGATTCATGGCATTCATCAATTAGAATTCCAGAGCCAGTAAGGAGTTAAAGTCCACATATCTTAAAGTCCACACATCTTGTAAAAGTTGAGAAAAAGCCATAGGCAGAAAAATGTGACTATAGCTTAATGGCCAGTGGGTAGGAAACCCAGATTTGCAAAAGATTTGGCTGCAGATGTAGCTTTAATCCAATTTCATGACAAAGAGTTCTTGAAGGTCCAAATTCAATCTTTTGTGTAATGTGATTTTATCATAATAAAAGTATTGATCATTAGTTTATGTTGCTTATTACTCACATCAGCAAGATTTTTAATCAATAGTTGTGTAATGTATTATTTTTATACATATTTTCATATATTCTATAGTATTTCTATTTTGCGGTTCTTATAATTTATTGATTCAAACAAAATGATTCAATTTTTTTGGACTTATTTGCTAATATTTGTCCTTTTAAAAATCTATTTTTTCCTACTATTCTGGATGCAGAGCTCTGGCGAACCAGGCAAATGATACCCATTGCTTTTATTGCTTTGACATAATGCTTTATCATTTTCTTTATGACTAAGTCATCTACTAACAAAGGAAGATATTTTGAGTTTTGAAACTGGGACACAGATATACAGTAGAGCAAGCAGACATAGTTTAAATTGAATTATAGCTAGCAATCCAAAGCAAATGTCGGATGAACATTCTGAAAATATTTTAATTGGCATTTATTTTAATTGGCATCTAGAGAAAGCTTTTCTCTTCTTAAATACTTCAAATGGAGATCCATCTAGTGATGTCAGTGGATCTGGATTGCATCCAAGATCACTGGAGCTCAATTGTAATCAAGTTAAGACCTGCTGTAAGGGGTCCAGCACGTCATTCTTTCTCTTACCACAGTGGTTCAGGTGGAGGGGGAGCAGAGTGAAATTAGAGGTTTCAAATATGATTGCATTCAGAGGCAGTATTAAGAGCAATATAAACAAAAGCATCAGAAATCATGTTTGGCATGAAACAAAGGAACTGTTTGGCATAATGCAGAAATCCTAACCAGATCGTTCCACTGCACCCTCTATCAGTTGTGCTAAAAAAAAAAAACCTCAACCAACCAACCAGCTTTCTCAGCAATAGGCAAAATAATTGGTTATGCACATTAAGGAGGCATCATAAACCATTCCAGGACAAAGGACACAGAAGACTCCATTTTTAATATATAAAGTCTACCATATTTATTCAATAGATACACATTAAAGACAACCCCTGAAAACCAGGAACACAACTTCAACACTCCGTTACGAAGTGTACATATGTGTATATATATATCTCAATATATATATATATATATATATTATATGCGTAAAAGCACTTATACACACATACCTAGTTCACATCTGCTTCCGCTAAACCAGAGGGTGTGCGCACGCATATAGATATATACACACATTTTATTGTTTTTATTTTAAAAAGCTTGCAATTAGCTACCTTTTGCTAACAGAGTATTTCATCCCCAAATCTCTGCTAACCTTGAGTTGAAGCCACCTGCTTTCCAGCTTGCAGATTCTTTTTTGTTTTGTTTTGAAGTGGCTTCACATAGATAGTATTTCTAGGTTTTTGTTTTTAAAAACCCCCAGCTACTATGAATGCTTCAAAGGAGAAGAAATTTCAGAGGGGAAAGAAGGGTGCAGACAAAGGTCAGAAGAAATGCAAATTTTCCTCTAATCAGAAAGGGGCAAGAATTTTATTTCCTTCTCTTTTTGGGGGGTGGGGATATTGGACTTAAAAAATAAAGCAAATACAAAATATCAACAAGCAAATTTCTGGGCTCTCTTCTGTTTGGAGAAAAAAAATCCCCCGCCTTCCCCCCCCCCCCAATTATCCCGGATAGTTTTCCTAGAAAGCTTGCTGAAATGTGACCCCCCCCCCCCTTTTTTTGGAAGGGAAAACAAATCCAGTTTGTAAGGAGGAGGAGGAGGAGCTTTGGGAACCAAACAGGGTGTGTGAGGAGAGAGGAGAGGAAAAGCTTGGACCAACGAGTTCGTCCTCAGGAGACTCCCAGCCCTTACAAAAACACACAGAGCCCAGTCAAAACAAGCAGGGATAGGATTACAGTACCGCGGGGGGGGGGGGGGGGCACAGCAAAGACACCAAAACACCGGGGGGGGGGGGAACACGTGGGGAAAAAACAGGGTGACCTTCGCTAGAAAGACGGAGAAGGGAAGGAGACGGGCGATCCAAAGCGGATGGTATATTTCAGCGTCCAGCAGCGTCCACGGTGATCCATCCCTCCTCTTCCTCACTACCACCACCCTCGCGTACGTGGACGGGTCTGTTACTATTCACTAGCCCACCAGCTCCAACCCGCGCGCCCAGATTCCACGCAAGACAATGCCGCGCGGGAGGGTCCCTTCTTTTGCGCGCGAGGGGCAGGCGGCGGGAGAGAGGTAGGGTTTTCGGCGCTCCCCCGGCCACAGGCGCCAACTCCAGCAAACCGAAGGCAGATGCGGATCGGCGGGCGGGCGGATGGAGGGACGGGGAATGATCGACGGCCGGAGGAGAAACAAACCGTCCGAAGCCGCAATAGCACCTCTTTGTCTTTTGTTGTGTTTCGGTAGCAGATCGTCAAGTTGGCTCAAGAGTAGCGCAAAAAAGCGACCGAGAATCGTCGCTGGGAAAAGTCCTGGCAAAGACCCCGCGAGGGTCTTGCTTCAAGTAATCCGGCTTCCAACAATTATCCGCCTCCCGGGCTTTGCAGGCGAGGCGCCTTTATAGCCGGGCCAAGGCGGAGGTCAAGGCAAGGCTTGCAAAGAAGCGACGGCGAAGGCTGGGCCCGCGTCTCCGTCGCTGCCGCTACCGCAGCGGCCGCGTCGGCAGCAGCTCCCGGCGGACGAAACGGAGCCCGGGGAGCCCGTGGTGGAAGAAACCTCGGCCGCCGCCGCCGTCGAAGCCGCCAACTGCAAGCGCCGCACCGCCTCCTTGATGAGGTTGCCGGAGAGGATGAGCTGCTGCAGGAGGTGGTGAGGGTCGTCGCCGTCCTCGTCGTCGGGCAGCAGCGAGCGGTAGCGGGGCCGACGGGGCTGCTTCCTCCCGGCCCGAGCCGAGCTCCGCAACCAGCCCCGGCCGCACAGCTGCTTGGAGACGCGCGGGCTGCCTTTCTGGTCCGCAGTGGGCGGCGGCGGAGGGGGCGGCGGCGGCCAAAGGAGCAGCGAGGGCGACTGGCGCGAGTGGGACGGCGGGTGGCGGTGCAGCGAGGCGAAGAAGCCCAGGCTTCTCGGGGACGAGTAAGGAGCCACGCGGTCCCGGCTGTGGTGCCTCGGGAGGAGGCGCGGGGGGGGCGGCCGCCGCCGGCGTCGTCGTCGTCCGGTGCTGGGAGTTCAACTGCAGCACCTCGCCCAGCTTGGCCACCAAGGCGTCCACTTCTTTGGAGCCGCTGCCGGCCGCCCCGGCGCCGCTCTGCAATGAGACGGCGGCGCGCTCCAGCAAGAGGAAGCGCTCTGCGCCCGGCCGCCGGCAAGGCATCGCCGCTGCTCGCCTGCTTTCCCACTCGGCCCGCGTGACTACTCGCTAGGGCGGCCACCGCAACGACGGGTCGCTCGTTAACTGCCGAGCGAACCCTCTTCTCCCCACACGCTACCTGCCTTCTCCAACGCCGTCGTTGGGTGCTGCGGTTGGTTTGTAAACAATGGATGACGCGCGCCGGGCGCGTCCAAACGCTCCCGGCGAAAGAGGGGGGAGGCAAAACACTTCAAGAGGTTTCTCGTAAACGGAGAAATCTCCTTCCCGGCGCGGAATCGTCCGTAGTACGTCAAATATCCCAAGTGGGTATAAGAGTGCAAAAGCCGTGGGGAAAAAAGGAGACGGTTTAAAGTGGCTTCTTCCCCTGCGCCTTTCTTTGCTCCCCCCCCTCTATGTGGAGTCTGCGTTGCGGTGGACTCGCCTGCTATTTTAACGTCGGCGGCCCGGGGAGTGTGGGCGGGGTCTCTGTGAGTGAGAGCAGGGGGGCGGGGCAAGGGTGGCGTCATGAGCCTGGATTGGAGCCAGCCGAGGTCAGCATGGCAACACACGTACATATACACACACGGAGCCGGCATGGTTGTAAAGATAAGATTTAAGGCGGGAGGGAAGGCTGGTCCGTTTGTAGCATATTTGTCCTGGAATAAAATGTACACTAATTTATTCAACTGGGGTTTTACTCCCAAGTAAATGTTTAGAAGACTTGATCTTCCCTCCCCTATCCTAATGTTTCTCTTTTACTAGTATTATGTAGACAAATATATCTTTGTATACCACCAATAGTAATAAACAAAATAAATAAATAAATACAAATAAATAAATGTTCACCTTCTACATCTGCTACAATGTCTTTCTGTCAACGACTACTTCAGCTTCAACCACAACAACATACGAGCACACAACAGATACAACCTTAAAATAAACCACTCCAAACTCGACTGCCGGATATACGACTTTAGTAACTGAGTAGTTGATGCATGGAACTCACTACCTGACTGTGGTACCATCATCCAATCCCCAAAACTTTACCCTTAAGACTATCCACCGTTGACCTCTCCAGATTTCTAAGGGGTGTGCATAAGTGCACCAGAGTGCCTTCCTCTGTCCCCTGTCCTAATGTTTCTCTTCTACTAGTATCATGTATGTAAATATTATATATCTGTATACTGTACTACCAATACGTAATTGCAAATAAATAAAAATAAAATAATTACTACTAGAGCTAGGGGAGAAGGTATAAAGATTTCCCAGTATGCTTATTGAGTAGTAGTGCTTCTGCTAATGTATCTTTGCCAGCAGTTACACCCTTTTTTTCCTTCCCCCCCCCCTTTGGTAGTTCAGCTTATCTATATTTTAACTGCCATTACACTACAAATTACAGTTTTCACAGGTCTCAAAAGAGATTCATACATTAATGCCTTAATCAGTTATAAAGTTTAACTTTATTAATTATAAAGTTGAAAGTTACAAGGTCACTGTGTAATGGATTAATTAAACAAAATCAAAGTTAGATTATTGGTTTCTTGAATTTTGCTGTATAACTGGAGAAGGCCCATCTTTTCTTGAAGGAGAACATTCCTTTCCACAAATAATGAATGAATCTTGAATTTTTGAATGGAGTGAATTTTCATTTCCCACAATGCCTCAGGACAAGGTTTTTTGCTAGGCATTGTGGGAAATTAAGGCTGCACATCCTGGGTTTGGGTGATTGATCTCAAAACTTTGGATCTGATCATCTTTGTAGACAGTAGTGGTTAACCGACCTCTGTGGGGGCTTCCCAGAGAAATCCACAACTATTTTATCCTTTTAATATTAAATTGAAATTGCCTTTGTGGCTATTGGAACAGGTTGCTTTGGCGTTGTGCTCTGCTACATCCTTTGTTTTATTTTGAAGTAGAAAGTAACATGTACATACAATTCTCTTACATAATTAAACCCACAAAAAGAAAAAGGTCTGGAAAATTTTAAAGAGCTCCAAAGATTTACTCAAGGGCTTTTCCCTTTTTCAAAATAATTGAAATGTAGGCTACACAGGCGTTTAGCATTTATTTATTTTATTTCTATGCCGCCCTTCTCTTGAGATTCAGCAACAAAGTAAATACAAAATATGCAGGAAATCTAACATTTAAAATACTAAAAAACATCAATCTAAATCACGTAACAAAATCTAGCAAAAATCATGTTCTAAAACTCCAATTCATTTACAAAACTAACCATCCAGCAACAAGTTACAGTCATAGAGTCATAAATCGAAGGAGATGGGTGATAGGAATGATGAGAAGACTAATAGTGATAATAATGCAGCCTTAGTAAATAGTTTGATAGTGGAGAGGGAATTACAGTATTTGTTTACAGGGCCGCCATCAGGAATTTTGGGGCCCCATACAGCCTAAGTGTCTGGGGGCCCCCTCCCTTCTTCCTTCCTTCCTTCCTTCCTTCCTTCCTTCCTTCCCTTTTTCTTTCTTTTTTCTCTTTTGGTTTTTTCCCCTTCCTTCCTTCCTCTTTCTTTCTTTCTTTCTTCTTTTTCTTTCTTTCCTTTTTTCTCTTCTTTTTCTTTTCCCTCCCTCCTTCCTTCCCTCCCTCCCTCCCTCCTTCCTTCCCTTTTAAATTTTCAAACTGTCTTCTTCATATTCCTGGCTGAGGAATTCTGAAAGCTGCAGTCAACTGTCTTCAGCCATTGTCCAGCCCTGTGCTACGGATCCCTCCCTCCACCCCCTGAAGAGGCCGGGGGCTTCTTTCCAAAGCCAGTGGCAGTGATGCCAGAACCCCCTTCCCTGGGGATGGGAGCGGGGGGGGGGGCTCCACTGGTCTCCCTCGACAAGACCTTCCGCAACACATCAGCCCTGCTGGGCAGGCCTCTTAGCCCCACCAAAGAAATGGGGGTTAAGGAAGACCCCCACCCCCCACCTTGCCCCAAACACTGGCACTCTGCATAACCCATGCGGGGGCTTTGGCTTCCCCTCTGCAGAACAGAAGCTGGGGACCTCTCCCTCCACATACACCGGATCTCTATGGCCCATCCGAGGGCTGGCAAAATAGGTGTGCCCCCCCCCACCTGCTTTTCTATCTCTTTCTCTCCCTCTCTTTCTCTTTTTGTCTCTCTTTCTCTCTCTACTTTTCTTTCTTTTTCTCTTTTTCTCTCCCTTTCTCTCTCTTTTTCTCTTTTTATCTCCCTTTCTCTCTCTTTCTCTTTATATCTCTTTCTCTCTTTTTTCTCTCTCCCAACCTCTCTCTTTCTCTTTCTATCTCTTTCTCTCCCTCCCTCTCTCTTTCACTTTCTCTACCTCTTTCTCTCCCTCTCTCCCCTTCTCTCTTTCTTTCTCTTTCTCTTTCTCTCCCTCCCCCTCTCTCTTTCTCTTCCTCTTTTATCTCTTTCTCTCTTTTCTCTTTTATCTCCCTTTCTCTCTCTCTTTCTCTCCCCCTCTCTTTGTCTCTTTCTATCTCTTTCTCTCCCTCCCTCTCTCTTTCTCTTTTTATCTCTCTCTTTCTTTCTCTCTCTCTCTTTCTCCCCCTTCTCTCTGAAGTGGGGAGGGCCGGGTTGGCACCAAGGGAGCTCGAGACGGGGTGCAAAAGCAAACTACTCTGCCGGCCCGGGCCCACATCGGAAGGAAGGAAGGAAGGAATGGTAAAAGGGGCGATCAAGAGAGGAATGGGTGAATGAATGGACGGAGGGTGGGAAGGAAGGAAAGAGGGAAGGGACAGGAACAGAGGAAGGGTGCAAAGGAAGCAAGGAAAGGTGTGAAAGGGGAGAGTAAGAGAAGAAGGAGTGAAAGAAGGGAATGAGGGAGGAAAGAAGGGAGGAAGGAGAAGGAAAGCAAGAAATGGAGGGAGGGAGGGAAGGAAAGAAAGAAAGAAAGAAAGAAAGAAAGGGGGAAGGGACAGGAACAGAGGAAGGAAGCAAGGAAACTTATGAAAGGGGAGAGTAAGAGAGGAAGGACTGAAGGAAGGGAGGGAGGGAAGAAGGTAGGAAGGAGAAAGAAAAGAAGAAATAGAGGAAGGGAAGGTAAAAGAGAAAGAAAAAGAGCAAGAAAGAAAGCAAGAAAGAGAGAAAGAAAGAATGAAAGAGAAATAAAAATAGAGAGGGGGAATGAAAGAAATGGAAGGAGGGAAGGAAGGAGAGAAAGAAAGATAAAGAAAGAAAGCAAGAGAAAGAAAAAAGAATGAGAGAGCAAGAGAGAAAGAGAAAGAGAGAAAGAAAGAAAAGCAACTTCAAAGAAAGGCTCACTGAGCATCTCTCACTCTCTCCCTCTTTCTATCCCTCTTTCTTTCTCTTCCTTTCTATCTCTCCTCTTCCTTTCTCTCTCCTCTCTCTCTCCCTCTCTTTCTACCCTCCTTTCTCTTCCTTCCTTCTCTCCCTCCCTCCCCTCCCTCCCTCCCTCCCCTCCCTCCCTCCCTCCTTCCTCTCCATTTCTCTTTCCCTCCCTCTCTTTCCCTTTTCTTTCTTTTGGTCCACTTCTCTCTCTCTCCGCTTCTCCACTTGCCTCCCCCTCGCGCCTCGCCCTTCCCACCCGGCCACCCGCGCGCGCTTACCAGCAGCAGGAATTCAAGTAAGCCCAAAAGAAGCCATTGGCTCTGGGCGGCGTTCATGGCCCCCCCCCCGAACCCCCGGCCCAGCACTTCCGGAAGCCGAAAGGCGCGGCTCTCTTGCCCTTGCAATCCTCGGGGGGACACAAGGCCAGCGGAGAAGCCGGCCGGGCTCAGCCCTCTCCCGGCTTCCCCAATTCCGCTTCCCCAGCAGCGCGGCTTGGCTTCCAGAGGGCTGAGCCAACCCCGCGGTCTTTCCTCCTTCCGCAGCTGCCATCGGGGCTCCCTGCCTGTCTGCCGGCCTCCCTGCCTTCTTTCCTCGTGGGGGTGGGAAGAAGGTGCGGGCCGCAGAGGCAGAGTTTGTCTCAATCAGAGTTGGGGAGTTTTTGGCGGGCACCGGGCCCGGGCCCCCCCCATTTTCCAATTTGGCCGGGGCCCGGGACGCCGCTACCAGTAATACCCGTCTATCGGCGGCCCTGTTTGTTTAGCACAGGGGTAGGCAAAGTTGGCTCTTCTATGACATGCGGATTTCAACTCCCAGAATTCTTGAGCTAGCATGATTGACTCAGGAATTCTGGGAGTTGAAGTCCAGAAGTCATAGAAGAGGCAACTTTGCCTACCCCTGGTTTAGCAGAGTAATGGTGTTTGGGGAAAAACTGTTCTTGTGTCTAGTTATCTTGGTGTGCAGTGCTGTATAACGTCATTTCTGTGAGACGGTTGGCCATATAAATTGTAAACAAACTAAAATGTTACATTATGTTTTCATTAGAACATTCTTTCTTCAAAAATATTGTTTAAATTTTAAGATAAAACATGATATAGTGTTGTGATTGTTTTTATTTTTAAACATAGATTGAAATAATGAAGAAGGATAAGTGAAGGATAAAGGATAAGTGAAGAAGTACTGTAAAAGGGTTCCTAAAATATGAAAATAGGAACATGATGTCAGAAAGTTTGGATATATAATATATAATAGAACATATTTTCAGGGATTCTACTGATTTTAAAAGGGTCATGCAGTATCAGTGGCATTTGACATAACATCTTCACTCCTCCACTAGAAACAGAATACCCTACAAAAATAGACTAACAATCCTGGGTCTAGAAAGTTTAGAACTACGACGCCTAAAACACGATTTAAGTATTGCCCACAAGATCATGTGCTGCAACATCCTACCTGTCAATGACTACTTCAGCTTCAACCGCAACCAGACAAGAGCATGCAACAGATTCAAACTTAATATTAACTGCTACAAACTTGACTGTAAAAAATATGACTTTAACAATCGAGTTGTCGAAGCGTGGAACTCATTACCAGACTCAATAGTGTCAACCCCTAACCCCCAACATTTCTCCCTTAGACTATCCACAATTGACCTCTCCAGGTTCCTAAGAGGTCAGTAAGGGGCGTACATAAGTGCACCAGTGTGCCTTTCATCCCTTGTCCAATTATCTTTCCTTTATCTCATATATCATATATATTTTCTTCCTTTCATATATCTTCTCCTCTATTTTATATTTTTCTTTATATATATTACCTCATGTCTATTCTCTTCTATATGTATTGTGTATTGGACAAAATTAATAAATAAAAATAAAATAAAAAATAAATAAAATCTTGTTCTGCATTACCACATCAGAGGAATGTAGTCAGTTAATCGGGATAGAAATCATGCTAAGATTTTATTTTTGTTGAAACTGTATTTCAAAAGCCCCATTAGTTGATGGGATATTTCAACTGGCAAAAAATTAACCAAGGTGTTATCAAGCTTCAAAATAGCATCCTACTATGGTTTCTTAAATAAAGCCTCCATAAAAGCAGCAAAAACCAGCAAGACAAGAATTTTTTTCTTACGGTCATTTCTCATATAAATAATAAACACAGTCTGAAGTATTGAAATTGTGTTTAGCAAAACGTAAGACTAAGAATACTGTGTTTAGATTTTTGTACCTATGCGGTTGGCAGTTCTTCGTTGTCACGTAGCAACCTTAAATACTTTGGCAATCTGGATGTTTAAGGAAATAAATGATTGCAAGCTCTTTGTTTCCTATGTGTTCTGGTAAATTCCATCCTGCTTCCTTTGTAAGGCACTGTGTAACAGACTTGCCCATTGAAAGAAAAACAAAACGAGAAAACAATGCCGTAAATGGCTTTATTTTATGCAATCACCTTTGTACAGCCTTCCTCACCCTGATGACCTGCTGAGGTATTGAATTTAAACTCTCATAACTTTCACTTCACCAGAGCTTACAAAACTTTTGCCAGACCCATCCTCGAATACAGCTCATCTGTTCGGAACCCATATCGCATCTCAGACATTAACACCCTTGAAAATGTCCAAAGATACTTCACCAGAAGAGCCCTTCACTCCTCCACTCGAAATAGAATACCCTATGAGACTAGACTTTCAATCCTGGGCCTAGAAAGTTTAGAACTAAGACGCCTTAAACAAGATCTAAGTATTGCCCACAAAATCATATGCTGCAACGTCCTGCCTGTCGGCGACTACTTCAGCTTCAACCACAACAACACAAGAGCACACAACAGATTTAAACTTAATATTAACCGCTCCAAACTTGACTGTAAAAAATATGACTTCAGTAACCCAGTTGTCGAAGCGTGGAACTCATTACCGGACTCCATAGTGTCATCCCCAAACCCCCAACACTTTACCCTTAGATTATCTATGGTTGACCTATCAAGATTCCTAAGAGGTCAGTAAGGGGCGAGTACAAGTGCACTAGAGTGCCTTCTGTCCCCTGTCCTATTGCTCTCCTATATCTCCTATACCTTTCTTCTATTCCTATATCTCTTCTTCTATTCTTTCATCGATATGTTCTATTACTATATCTTCTTTTCTATTATTTCTTAAATATATTTTACTATGAGTATCTCCTCTATAACCTTCATCACGTATTTTACTATGTGTATATTGATATATACCCACTAAAACCCTCATTGTGTATTGGACGAAATAAATAAATAGCTAGATAGCTAGATAGCTAGATAGCTAGATAGCTAGATAGATAGATAGATAGATAGATAGATAGATAGATAGATAGATAGATAGATAGATAGATAGATAGATAGATAGATAAATAGATAAATAGATAGATAAATAAATAAATAAATAAAGCAAGCAAGCAAGCAAGCAAGCAAGCAAGCAAGCAAGCAAGCAAGCAAGCAAGCAAGCAAGCAAGCAAGCAAGCAAGCTAAGGATCAGCCTGGGGTAGAAAGGCAGGCATCTTCCTTCATGCCTCCATGATTGCAGTAAGAAGAACCATAAAGCTTTTTAATATACATGCAAAAAATAAATGGGTTGAGAACTTGAGACCCTGATCACATATTATCTTTTCTGCCAAATGAGACGTATAATAACAGTGCATTTATAATATTGCATTCTCCTGTAAGTGACCTGAATTTAAGATGACTCATTCTGCACCAGTACCTGTTTACTCAGGTAGCCATAGTCTCAGCAAATATAAATTAACTCTAGCCTGTTTCAAAATTAGTCCATATCAAAAGCATATCTGGGCTTGTCTCTTAGATGACATTGGGTTGTTTTGAGAAGCTGCGTGTCTCTTTCTTTTTAAGTCTTTATGGAGAAAGCAGTTTTGGGACAACCATGATCTGGATGACCGAGAATATCCACAGACATTTCGGAGTATGGAAGGATTTCCAGGAAAAAAAATTGCAGGCTGCAGGTGACCCTGAGGCTGCCAAAATGTTTACAGCCATGCTGTGGGCGTGGCTTATTTTGTGGGTATGGCTTGATGGTCATGTGATCGGGTAGGAGTGGCTTGCTGGCCATGTGACCAGGTGAGAGTGGCTTGACAATCATGTGACCGGGAGTGACTTAAAGGTCATGTGACTGGGTGGGAGTGGCTTACAGACCAAGATAAGTTTTCAAATAGGTGCTTGGATTCTGTCAGTTGATTAAGTCACATTACTTGAATAGCCACAAGAAGGACAAATGATAGACAGCATTATTTGATGAGAAGCAAAAAGTCTGCTAGCAAAACAAGAAAGTCCAGTTGCCTTTTAAAAGAAAGTACCTTTGGGACTTGCCTCACACTCGTCCACTTTTTATTTTTTGTTACTTTTAATATATATATATATATATATATATATATATATATATATATATATATATATATATGCATGCATGTAAATAAAATTAATTTTTTAATAAATGAAACCAGAACAAAGCTGGATATTTTTTTTTTTAATTTGTGAGACTGGAGCTTGAGGAACCTGGCAGAAGGATTAAGGGGGAGCCAAAAATGTCCAAACATCTATGGTTACAAAATCAAAGCCTTCTTGCCTTCTTTCTATGTATGTTATAAGGCCAGAGTTCAGTCATGTAGTTGTACGGTAGTTGCCATCTTTACTTTTTAATTTTTTAATTGAATTTTATTTTATTTTATTTTATTTGTTCGTTTGTCAAGCATGTACAACGTAGGTATTGGTATAAACATTAGCAAAGTAGGTACAGGTAAATTAGGCAATGGGACAGTAGGACAGGGATAGTAGGCACAGTGGTGCACTTATGCATGCCCCTTACAGTTCTCTTAAGAATAGGGTGAGATCAACTGTAGATAGTCTAAGGTTAAAGTTTTTGACCCCCAAATACCTTCTATGCATTGGAAGAACTCTTTCCTCGTCCGATCAACTTACTCTTGGGCTCAAGGAACTTATTCCATTTCATGTTTCTGGTCTCCTTCTGATAAAAAGGGGGAAGCAAAGAGAACTCTTGTCATTTTATTATCGTTCTTCTTTTCCTGAGCTACTTGGGCACAAGGATGAGTGGCAACAAACCGACCCTTGCTTGGCAATAAATGCTTTTTTAAAAAATGTCTTTTTATCTATATATGTTCTGAACAGATTTTTTTCTTAACTTCTCAGACTCCCTTTTTTTTTTTTTTTACAAAGAATCCATAGATATAAAATTATCTTACCTGTGGTCATGTAACGCCTTTGATAATTCTGAATAATTCGGGGTCTATTCTTAAAAGAAATCTAAATGTATAGATGTTGAATATGTATTAAGTTAATGTAAACAGTTGGAATTTGAATTGTTGACCGGGAATTTTAAGAAAGTGACAGACAAACCCACCCAATAATAGATAGGAAGACAGCTTGTGCTTATTGGAGGAGTTCGGAATTATTTGGCAACTAAAATATAAATAACAAGATGGAAGAGTGGAAACAACTGCCATAAAAGAAACTGTAAACATGTCAAGACAACCCTGAAGAACATTTGATAGTAGACCATCCAGGAAAAAAAAATGTAAATATGCCCTCTATATTTACAGAATGAAAGAGAACACTTCGGGGGGAGGATCCTACTCTGTGCAAACAGATAAGTTTATTCACTTTATGGGACAAAACAGGCTAAGAAAAAAATAGATCTTTTCTATTTTCATTGCACAATTTATTAAGGCTACCTTGGAAATTTGCTGGAGAAAGAAACACACCTTTTCCCCTCAGGGGTTGGTTTGTTATCTTCATACTGATTGCCTAGGCTTCATTACAATTGGTCAAATATACTGTAATTGGTTGACTTAATATATTTTTTGTGGCAGTCATTATGTGAGCTTCAAGTAACTGCTGCAGTCCTTAAGGGTTTGCTATGAAGTAAATGCCTACTTTTGGTAAAACCACCATAAAACACAATTGTGTGGCTGCAGGATTTTTATTATATTTCTCCTTAGACTCAGGGCGGCTTACAACATCCCTGGTTGCGGATTATATTACGTATATTTGTTAAATCCATTTCCCTATTTTCCTCCAGGCCAAATAGGATGGAGTTCTGACGCTTTTGTTCATGCTCCATGGTATCTTTAACTAGGTTGGGGATGTCTGTAGTTGGGTTTGGAGGTCGAGGTTGTGGTGGCCTAGGTGGAGTATAAAGTGGTGGTGATGGAGTGGTGTAGGGTACTTCTTTTGGTGTTTTAGCGTTTATCAGATCTTGAATATTTTTTTCTATGAAGGCAAGCCGTGGTTCTATGCTTTCTGTGTATGACTGTTGAGTTTTAGAGACTGCTGTTAGGATTACATTGGACAAATTGCTGAAAGAGTCTGGTTTGGGAGTGCAAGATGGGCAGAAATTGTGTGTTTTTGTACATTCAGTCAAGTGTGGTTTAACAGTAAATCATGGTTCTACTTGGCATGTTTAGATATGAAATGGGCACATAATTGGATCCCATGTGTAGAAACTCAGATTCAGAACTGGTTGTAAAGTAGCAAGAGCTGAGAAAATTTGCGATCTGTGGCGTGGAACTTTTGTTCTGTTCCTCTGGCTTCTTTCAACATATGGCTCCCTTTCATGTTACAAAGGAATGTACCACATTTTACTAGAAACGATTAAATTTATTCCTGTTTAATATGCATATATACATTTCTGTCTTTTGTCTTTGAGAATGCCAGCTCTTTAGAGGAGATGCCAACTTCAGACAGCAGGAAACAGTTCTCAAATGTTTCCTTTGACAATCTGTTAAGCGGGTTTAATGATAATAGATTTATGAAAGGAACAATCAATAAACAAGTTCACAGTGATGATTCACAGCATGTGCCTTTTGTTGTATGTAGGTTACAAGATGTTCTGCCTGGAGCTGAAATAAACTTCCTTTGTTTGTGTTTCAGGATAGCTATGTGTATATTAAAGCCCCATTTCTGAACAATAAGGCAACTATCTATTACCTTTACTCGTAAATATTGTAAATACAATACTCCATGAATTAATGGGGGGGAAAATCTTTCCTAGTACATTACCTCCAGGGGTGGCCTTTAGTAAAGGGTTCTCTGCCCAGTTGTTGGGTGGGCATGGCCTAGTCAATCTCCTGCACCACAGGGGTGGGAGACGTTTTTGACCTCCCTGGGCTGTGGAACTTCTCCGAACTTATGGTAGGCCCATTTTTTGCCTGAGCTTCCACATACACCCTGCACTTTCCTACATCCATGGAATTTGGGAGTTGTCTGAATTGCACAGAACTTTAGCTAGAGTTTCTCCCGAAACCCCTGTGAGCCACCAGCAGCCTACCCCTGATTATCTCTACTGCATCATTGAATATATCTGGAGTTTCCAGTGCTCTATGAGTTAACAAAATATGTGTTTTTTTCTTCCTTTTAAAGAAAGAGGACCAACTACCAATCCCAGCGACCAATTAGGTCCCACAGAGTGGGCCTTCTCCGGGTCCCGTCAACTAAACAATGTCGTTTGGCCAGGGGAAGAGCCTTCTCTGTGGTGGCCCCGGCCCTCTGGAACCAACTCCCCCCAGAGATTACAATAGCCCCCACCCTTCTTGCCTTTTGTAAGCTTCTTAAAACCCACCTCTGTTGTCAGGCATGGGGGGACTGAGATATTCTTTCCCCCTAGGCTTCTACAATTTATGTATGGTATGTTTGTATGTATGATTGGTTTTAAAATAAGGGTTTTTAGCTTCTTTAGTATTAGATTGTTGCATGTTGTTTTTACCACTGTTATTAGCCGCCCCGAGTCTACGGAGAGGGGCGGCATACAAATCCAATAAGTAAGTAAGTAAGTAAGTAAGTAAGTAAGTAAGTAAGTAAACAAACAAACAAACAAACTACTTTTTTTGTCCGTGTCACTAATACAGTGATCCCCCGAGTTTCGCGATCTCGATCTTTGCGAAACGCTATATCGCGATTTTTCCACCCGATGACGTCACTCCCTTCCTTTCTCATCTTTCTTTCTCTCTCTCTTTCTCTATCTTGCTTCTTTCTCTCTCACACTCTCTTCCTCCCTCTCTCATCTCTTTCTTTCCTTCTCTCTCTTTCTCTATCTCTCCCCCTCTTGCTCTCGAGCGGCAAGCGAGCAGCCGGGCGGGCGGGTGAACGGGCAAGTGGAGCGGCCGGGCGGGCGGGTGAACGGGCAAGCAAGCAGCCGGGCGGGCGGGTGAACGGGCAAGCGGAGCGGCCGGGCAAGCGGGCGAACGGGCAAGCGGAGCGGCCGGCCGGGCGGGTGAACGGGCAAGCGGAGCGGCCGGCCGGGCGGGTGAATGGGCAAGCGAGCAGCCGGGCGGGCGGGGTGAACGGGCAAGCGGCAAGCGATCTTGGGGTTTCCCCTTTGCCTGGGCGGCGGGAAGACCCAGGGAAGGTTCCTTCGGCCGCCCAACAGCTGATCTGCTCCGCAGCGCGGCAGCAGCGAGGAGCCGAAGATGGGCTACGGGGAAACCCCATCTTCGGAGCCGAAGATGGGCAACGGGGAAACCCCATCTTCGGCTCCTCGCTGCCGCCGCGCTGCGGAGCAGATCAGCTGTTGGCCGGCCGAAGGAACCTTCCCTGGGTCTTCCCCGCCACCCACACGCAAACTCCACCATCTGCGCATGTGCGGCCATGAAAAAAAGGGCGCGCATGCGCAGATGGTGTTTTTACTTCCGCACCGCTATATCGCGAAAAATCGAGTTTCGCGAGGGGTCTTGGAACGGAACCCAATACAATACTCAGATTGCATTGGCAGTTCTGTGTTAGCAAAAACCCGAGGGATCACTGTATATAAATCTACTTTCCTGCTGGTTTTGAAGCATTCTTCCTTAAACATCGGCAAGGGGCTGTTGCAAGGGAGCATTTATTTTTGAATGTATGAAAAAGTGACCAGATTATAATTTATCTAAAGCGGGACACCATCGCCGACGGATGACTTTTGTGTGTGTGTGTGTAAAAATACCTTTAGGACAGCGGCCGCAGGTGGAGTTGTGGTCCCTCCTGGCTCGGACGGTGCAGGGTTTAGAAATAACTTTATTGTCACTTCGAATGCACACTAAATTGCCGTACATTATATTCTCCAAAGCTAAGGTGACCAGATGTCCCATTTTTTAAAAAAATCGTGACTTTTAAAAAACGCCATGGGATGTGAGAAAAATTGTTCAAAAGCAGGACTGTCCCACCAAAAGCGGGATGTCTGGTCATCTTTATGTAATCCTTCTCTTCTGAAGTTTTTGCTAACACAGAACTGCCAATGCAATCTGAGTATTGTATTGGCAGTTCTGTGTTAGCAAAAACTTCAGAAGAGAAGGATTTAGGGGTAGTGATTTCTGACAGTCTCAAAATGGGTGAGCAGTGTGGTCGGGCGGTAGGAAAAGCAAGTAGGATGCTTGGCTGCATAGCTAGAGGTATAACAAGCAGGAAGAGGGAGATTGTGATCCCACTATATAGAGCACTGGTGAGACCACATTTGGAATACTGTGTTCAGTTCTGGAGACCTCACCTACAAAAAGATATTGACAAAATTGAACGGGTCCAAAGACGGGCTACAAGAATGGTGGAAGGTCTTAAGCATAAAACGTATCAGGAAAGACTTCATGAACTCAATCTGTATAGTCTGGAGGACAGAAGGAAAAGGGGGGACATGATCAAAACATTTAAATATGTTAAAGGGTTAAATAAAGTTCAGGATGGAAGTGTTTTTTATAGGAAAGTGAACACAAGAACAAGGGGACACAATCTGAAGTTAGTTGGGGGAAAGATCAAAAGCAACGTGAGAAAATATTATTTCACTGAAAGAGTAGTAGATCCTTGGAACAAACTTCCAGCAGATGTGGTTGGTAAATCCACAGTAACTAAATTTAAACATGCCTGGGATAAACATATATCCATCCTAAGATAAAATACAGGAAATAGTATAAGGGCAGACTAGATGGACCATGAGGTCTTTTTCTGCCGTCAGACTTCTATGTTTCTTCTATGTTTCTATGAGCAAATACATTGCTGCTTTGTGATTAAGTGGGTGTGATTGACAGAGTGATATTCAGCAGCAGAGTTGTATTGGTAAGGCTTCTTTATCGGTACTAACACCCAGGTTGATAATACAAAATAAAATTGAATGAAAGCAATAGAATAATAGATTAAACTGTACAAAAATGGCACTCAATCTAATTATGGGGGGGAGAATTAGATTTCCAATACCGCAAGGAACAATTCCAACTTCATGGTCTTTGTGAAAGCACTAATGAACTTCTAGATAACGACTGCAGCACAACATGAGACCAGCAGGGAAACACCATTTTCAGGTTTCTATGTCCTAAAGATTTATTGAATGCTCCTGGGTAAATCACATTGAAATGGGGGAAAGGCAAAATAACAGGTAAGAGAATGTTGAAATGTACTAAGAGGTTTTTGGGAGGACATTAAGATACCAAAATGTACAACAACTGTCTAGGCTTCTTTTTACACCATACATTTCCATATGTTCTGCTGTTTTAGAAACAGATGACGTAATATACAAATTTTATTTTTTTTAAATTATATGTAATGCAAACTGCCAATCTCCAGGACAATATCTTAAAGAATGCCTATAGTTTTTAAACACTGTTCCAAAAAATAAAGGGGACACTAAACAACACACTATAACTCCAAGTAAATCAAATGTCTGTGAAATCAAACTGTCCACTTAGGAAGCAACACTGATTGACAATCAATTTCACATGCTGTTGTGCACATTCAACCTTGTACAGAACAAAGTATTCAGTGAGAATATTTCACTCATTCAGATGTAGGATATGTTATTTGAGCGTTCCCTTTATTTTTTTGAGCAGTATATTAGGATCATAATAACCAACCCTAGAAAGTAAAATGAGTGCAAAGGCACAAACACATCCATTTGAACTGACAGTCTACCTGACTTCATTTAAATGGCATCCTATATTCCTTTCATATTGATATTAATTCATATGTTAATATATCACTAGTTCAGTAGGACATGCTATACACTAAATTAATAAATTATGTTCAGAAATAAAATATCAAATAATTCAGATATTTGCTAGGTTAAACATTCATTGTTAAGTGACTAAGTTGTTTAAGTAGCAAATCAGGGTGTTTCTTCAGTATGTGTTCACGCCTCATGTCATCAGCTATGCCAGTATTTCTTAACCTTGGATATTTTAAGATGTGTAGACTTCAACTCCCAGAATTCCACAGTCAGTAGGGAGTTGAAGAGTTGAACTCCACATTCTTAAATGTTGAAGTGTTGAAAACCTCTACACTCATTAACACTACAGTGGTACCTCTACCTAAGAATGTCTCTACTTAAGAACGTTTTTAGATAAGAATTGGGTGTCCAAGATTTTTTTGTCTCTTCTTAAGAACCATTTTCTACTTAAGAACCTGAGCCCAGAAAAAATTCCCAGGAAATTTGAGAGCGACACGAAGGCCTGGCCAGTTTCCTGCCATTCCCCCTGGGTTTCTCTCTCTGGCACCGTATAAGGGAGGCAGCCTTGCACTAGGTGTGTGGGAGGCGCGTGCTCCTCCTCGCCGTCTCAGCGTCCCTCTTTTTTTTTTAAGCCTTAAAGTTTTGGATTTTTTTGATTCCACTCCCTTCACCTTCTTCCTCCAGCAGCGACTGTCCTCTTCCTTTTCTTCCTCCTTATCTTCCTCCTCCTCCTCCCCCCTAAATTCCGAACTTTTATTTCTTTCCTAATGGGTTTGTATGCATTATTTGCTTTTACATTGATTCCTATGGGAAAAATTGCTTCTTCTTACCAACTTTTCTACTTAAGAACCTGTTCACGGAACAAATTAAGTTCATAAGTAGAGGTACCACTATATTCTAATTTAGTTGACAGAATAGCTAAACTGGAAGGGAAAAAACTGGCATAAATTATAAAAGCAATTTAATAGTAGAAAATATGTGTAGTTTGGCTTGAACTGGCAACTGAGTTGTGTGTGACCTACAAATCAAGAATTCGTAAAAGTAAAGGTCAACCCACACACAAAAAAGAACCAGCCTCCAGTTTATAGTTGCAGCAAATAATAATCTATTACAAGCGAGCAATAATAAAGCATTGACTAATGTTTGCAATTCTTCATTGGCTGCTTAATTAAGTAATTAAAACCCCACAGGCTCTTTTCACTCAGAAGATTTTGTCCTTGTCCTGCTATGTAAGAAAAATTAGAAAAGAGAAGTAAGAAAGGATTATACAGAGTAAACGATGCAGGGTTCCTTGTATCCGCAGTTTAAAGGAATTATTACGTCTGAATTTCCTAAAAAGAGGACATTCATAAGGCTGCTTTACTCAATGGACTGTGCCCTATTTGCTATGCAGCAGTAATTGATTTATACTTTTCGCCCTCCTTCCCAGCAGTCATTCTGTCTCTCACATCATAAAGTAATCGGCTCATTTACACAAGAAATGCATAACTGAATTTGAATTAATATTTTCCTACATCAAAACCAGGAAATCTTCTGCATGGTTTTAAATAGTGTATAGTGATGGGCGAACCCAACGGTGTTCGGGTTCGGCAAGTTCAGATGAACTTTACACAAAATTCGGCTGAACCCAAACCAAAATAACAATATTTATTTTTACGTGAAAGGACACCGCAGCGGCGCTGCAAGCAAAGTGCGGTCCTTTCGCGTAAACATGTTTATTTTTACGTGAAAGGACCGCCCTTTGCTTGCAGCGCCGCTGTGGTGTCCTTTCACGTAAAAATAACAATGTTTATTTTTATGTGAAGACCTCCCTTTGAAAGAGCTGGGGAATCCCTCCCACAAAGAGATTCCAGGATTCCATGGAATCCAGGAAGTGATCACCTTGGCGTCCTTAGCAACGTGCTGGTGACGTCAAAGCTCCAAATGCCGAACGTGACCCTGAACTTTGCCCGAAATTTCAAAAAAAATCGGGTTCGTGTTCGGCATACCGAACACCGCAAAATTCAGTACGGACCCGAATTGTGCGGGTTCGGTTCACCCATCACTAATAGTGTATACTGCTATGAGTGCTAGAGTGCCTTCCGTCCCCTGTCCTATATCTCCTAAACTTTTCTTCTATTCCTATATCTCTTCTTCTATTCTTTCTTAGATATATTTTACTATGAATATATCCTCTATAACCTTCATCATGTATTTTACTATGTATATACCCACTAAAACCCTCATTGTGTATTAGACAAAATCAATCAATAAATAATAAATAAAAGAATTAAGCAAGGACCAGTCAAGTAGCACATGCTATCATGTTGCTTGGTCATGGGAAACCAAAATGAGGTGGATCATGGACTCATGTGTTTTTATGTACAGTGATCCCTCGGTTAGCGCGGGGGTTACGTTCCAAGACCTCCCGCGCTAACCGATTTCCGCGTTATACTGGATGCGGAAGTAAAAAACCTTCTGCGCATGCGCGCCCTGGCCGCACATGCGCAGAAGGTGGAGCGACGCAAATTTGGAGGCTGGCAATGCAATGGTGATTTTTCCGGGCTCCTTGCCGCTACCCCCCGCCCGCCCGATTCGCCCCGCTCACCGTCATTCTTAAAAGCTCTGAAGGACGAAAGGAATGGAGAATTGCCAGAGCGCCATGAGAACAACAAACTGGAGGATGTGGATGGTGAACCGCGGGCCGCCTCGCCTACGCTCTCCGGACTGGCGGCGGCTGAAAGAGAGTCCAACCCGAGGGGCGCCGGGCCGAGAAGCGGCGACGCGGGCTGGCCGGCCCGAGGCGCCTCGACCCCGCGTCCTCCCCTCTGCTTTCCGCGGCGTTTGGTCTCGCCCGCGCCTCCGCTCCCTGCCATGTTCCTTGCCGCCGCCCCCCTCCCCTTCCTCCCGCTCTGTATTTACAATGGGGCGAGGTTCCGCAATCCCCTCTTCGGGCTTTTTAAAGAGAGAAGGGCGGAGTCTTTTCCGGACCTATTCGAAGCGGTGGGAGGGAAAGGAGAGAAAGACGCGTACCCGCCGATTCCCTCCAGCGGAGGGATACGGACTTTGGACCTTCGCCTTCCGCCCGCTCTCCCGACAGGCACTAAACTTGCACGGCCGGCGCCGGGGAGAAGTTGCAAGTTTAGTGCCTGTCGGGAGAGCGGGCGGAAGGCGCGAGGATTTCCCGGCTGGCTCGCGCGGGAGCCCCCTTCAGGAGTTGCTGCCGCCGCTCCGCAACCCGCTCGCGGCACCCCCTCAGGTCGCCGCCCCGATGCGGCCGCAGTAAAGCGCGGGGGAGGCAGGCTGCTGCGCCGCCACCCTCCAGGAGACGCGGGGCCCGACCCCCCCAACCGCCCCCAGGCGAGCTTAAGAGAGGCAGCGGCGGAAACAACAGCCAGCAGCAACAGCAGCAGCCCCCGCCGCCGCGGAGGGTCTCCAACGTGGGCTCCCTGCTGCTCCCCCCTCGGCTCCCCCCCTTACCAGCCCCGCCGCGGAAGGCTCCATTCTGTTCCCTGCCGGCCCGATTGAGCGGCCGGCGGTCTCCATTCAGGGAACAGAATAAAAAAAAATTTTTTTAAAAAAAAAAATTTTTTTTTTAAAATAATATTTTAATATTTTATTTTTTAAATAATATTTTTTGAAAAACCGCGTTGCAGCGTTTCGCGCTAATCGAGAACGCGCAAGTCGAGGGACCACTGTATATCACTTCGGATAGTCAATAGACACTATTTTGTAAACACCCCCCCCCCCCCCCAAAACACACACTGGATTTGAGGAAAATTAGTTTTAAAATCTGATATTTATTCTGTGCTTGGAAGCACAGCTTTATTCTCAAATGTGGACAGATTTGCAGATTTACAGCTTGGTCTCATACAGTATATGCTTACTGGGAAGTCACCTTCTGAGCCAAGAGTGCTCTTAGAAATGTATCCTCGGTTTTGACAGAGCTATATCAATTTAAATTGACATATCGTGGATCAAGAAATAGCATCTCCTTCAGTAAGGCATGCCTGTTTTCGTATTACCTTTTTAGAAGGTTAAATATTTATACGGTAATTCAATTTTGCCATCTTAGCAGAAGCAATTTATTCATCTTCACAGTTATATAAACTAGAGTTGCTTTGGGCTAGGTGACCAGCAGATAGGTTTGACAAACAAAAAATAAATTTGTGATTAAAGCTTTTCTACCTTAATGTCTAACACATACTTGGTGCTGCTCAAGACAACTTATATACATTTAAAGTTGTTCATTATATCAGAGCTGGTATCGTATTTTACTTTTGCTTGTGAAGTATTGCCTCAAGCATGTTAAATAAAAGCAGCCATTGTGAGTTGTAAACAGCATCCCAGCAGTTGTGGTTTATTAAATAATGATGAAACATGCTGCAGTTTAGCATTTGAAAGCTTTAAGAGTATTTCCACAAAGAGCTTGCACTGCACAATTGATTTCTCTGGTTCAGAGAACGTTCTGCATCTCAAGGCATAATCATCTTCCATTTATAGCTCTCCTGTGCCTCCCTTCTCATGCGTTCATTCGTCCTTTATATTTGTTTGTTTCCATAGTAGTAGCTCCCCTCCTTGTCCATAATCTAATTGCAGCCAGGATTTCAGTTGTGCCGTTCACTGTTTCTATAAATGTACTCCTGAAGAAGCTCAATGCTTGAAATATTATTTTTTCTTTTTCTAAAAATGTCAAGCTTAACAAAGGGGCGAGTACAAGTGCACTAGAGTGCATTCCGTCCCCTGTCCTATTGCTCTCCTATATCTACTATACCTTTCTTCTATTCCTACATCTCTTCTTCTATTCTTTCATTGATATTTTCTATTACTATACCTTCTTTTCTATTATTTCTTAGATATATTTTACAATGAGTATCTCCTCTATAACCTTCATCATGTATTTTACTATGTGTATATAGATATATACCCACTAAACCCTCTTTGTGTATTAGACAAAATAAAATAAATAAATAAATAAATAAAAGCTTGATTCCTCACGTTATCCACCAATCAATCCTGCTCAAATCTCACAATCTGTTTTCTTCATTTGAAGACCGCGGTGCCGTTTATAAATCATCCTCCAGAAATGTACAGTATTAATATTGTGCCTGTTGTTTATCCTGTTTAAATTAGCAAGGACAACATATACACTATGCAAAGCCAGGCCGGGACACATTCATTTCTCATTATGTCACTGAGAAGAGATGTCGTTTCTCTGTTTAGGTGTAAGATAATCCAGCTTCGATGCCTGATTGGCTGCCAAGTTAAAATGGATCCTTGAGGCTTTTTCCTTACACCATGTACTTTATTTCATAGAATCCTTATGGTTGATTTTTCCATTTCCTTATAGTTTGCATAAACATTTAGAGTTGCACTTCTTTGTAATAAAAACTTTCCAGGCCAGGAGATTTTATGGAGTCAGTGTAGAAAAAGTCAGGGAGTAGAGGTCTGGATAAGGATAAGAGGACTTGTTGCTCAGATATTTAATTCCCTGACTGTCTTGAGCTATTCCCAGATCCTCCTTCCTAACCTACTTGACAGATTTATGATGAGTGAAATGGGATGCTACTCTGAGCAATTTTAAGAAAAGGAAGGACCGTCACAGTAAATAAGATGTCAGAGAAAATTGTTGGCAATCATACTTTCTTGACTATGGAAAGAAAAATGGGATTACTTTTGACTCTATAAAATGGGAGAAGTATTCAAGAAGGTTTTTATAATCAAAATTATCTTGGTTAACTTAAGAACTTTAGAACTTTAAGAACTTTAGAACTAATACACCTTAAACAAGATCTAAGTATTGCCCACAAAATCTTATGCTGCAATGTTCTACCTGTCGGCGACTACTTCAGCTTCAACCACAACAACACAAGAGCACACAACAGATTGAAACTTAATATTAACCGCTCCAAACTTGACTGTAAAAAGTATGACTTCAGTAACCGAGTTGTCGAAGCGTGGAACTCATTACGGGACTCCATAGTGTCATCCCCAAACTCCCAACACTTTATCCTTAGATTATCTACGGTTGACCTATCCAGATTCCTAAGAGGTCAGTAAGAGGCGAGTACAAGTGCACTAGAGTGCCTTCCATCCCCTGTCCTATTGCTCTCCTATATCTCCTATACCTTTCTTCTATTCCTATATCTCTTCTTCTATTCTTTCATTGATATGTTCTATTATTATACCTTCTTTTCTATTATTTCTTAGATATATTTTACTATGAGTATCTCCTCTATAACCTCCATCATGTATTTTACTATGTGTATATAGATATATACCCACTAAAACCCTCATTGTGTATTGGACAAAATAAATAAAAAATAAATAAAACATGGCCAATTACTGTGTTCACACAGTCTGATAAATTATGATTGGAATTAGTAAAGTTGAGTGAACAGTCATAAATCGCATGAATTGAGTGCTCTCCTTTTACCTCTCCACCTGGTTTCCCATATTTTTCCTTGTAATATTTAATGACTATTTTAAACTTTCCAGGCCCTGTGAATCAAATCCTATTTCCGACCTTTTAAAAAGACACCCTAACTCTATTTTTGCCATGATGCTGAGAGTAGAAATTTTTAGATGGTTATGAATGTTAGAAGAAATTGCTTACTTCCTCCTTCCCATTTTGAGAGTTTGAGGAAGCATCTGGTCTTTTTTGTTTACTTCCATTGCATTCCACAGGAAGCTGGACTGAAAGAGTTTCTAAGAAAGTGTTCTTTTATAGACATTCTTTTAACTTTGTCAAAATCACTAGCTTAAAAGAAAGGTACCATGAATGTACAGTGGTGCCTCTACTTAAGAACACCTCTACTTTTCTAGATAAGAACCGGGTGTTCAAGATTTTTTTGCCTCTTCTTAAGAACCATTTTCTACTTAAGAACCCGAGCTTGGAAAAATTTCCCAGGAAATTTGAGAGCAACACGAAAGCCCAGCCAGTTTCCTGGCATTCCCCCTGGGTTTCTCTCTCTGGCACAATTTATGGGAGGCAGCCTTGCACCGGATGTATGGGAGGTGCGTGCTCCTCCTCGCCACCTTCGCCGGCAAAGGTTTTTCTTATTTTGAATGTTTGGGGCGGGCTGGCAGGGGGATGGGGAGCGCGCTCGCTCGTGCGTCCGACATTGAAAATCACCTTCACTAGCCTCTGCTGTGAGAACGCCTGCCCCGCCTCTCCTGCAGCCCCCTCGCTGACAGCCAGGGATGAAAGCACTCTCGGCGAAGGGACTGCGAGAGGGGTGGGGTGGGCGTTCCCACTGCGGGAGGAGCCACGCCCCAAGGCGGGAACCAGAGGAGAAAGAGAGGCAGATCAGGCAGGCGGGCGGGCGGGGGGCAGTGGCGACAAGCCAGGGGCACGAGGGGGCCGGAGGCGCTGGGAAGGGTGGGGGCGGCCGCGGTTCCTTGCGCGCCCTTGGAAAAGGGTGCGCGGGGGTGTTTTTGAGGTGCGCGTACGCACACGCGCGCAGCTTAGAGGGTACAGTGCCTTCTTCCTTCGGCAGCGACAGTCCTCCTCCTCTTCTTCCTCCTCCTCCTCCCACCCAAATTCCAAGCTTTTATTTCGTTCCTAATGGGTTTGCACGCATTATTTCCTTTTGCATTGATTCCTATGGGAAAAAATGCTTCTACTTACAATTGCCAAGTCTGAGGACCTCTAAAAAATGTTAGGATTAGATAAATTCATAGAGGAAAGGGATGTGAACTGTCGCTGGTCATGAGGGTTATATGTTACCTCCAGAATAAAAAAGTGTGCTAATTACTATAAAATAAGAACTTTGTACTAATATGGTTATTACTGGAGTCCTTATCAGTAGAATAAACACTGATCTAGATCAGTTTTCAATTTTAATAACATGACTGTTTTTATGTTCCTATGATGAGATAAATGTTTATATTTAGAGAAAAAGACACAGAAAAGATTCAGAATCCAAGCTTTTATAGATGTTCAGAAATATGCCCATGTTACTTCAACACTCCGCAGTCTGCAGTGGTTGCCGATCAATTTCCGGTCACAATTCAAAGTGTTGGTTATGACCTATAAAGCCCTTCATGTCATTGGACCAGAATATCTCCGCGACCGCCTTCTGCCGCACAAATCGCAACGACCGGTTAGGTCCCACAGAGTTGGCCTTCTCCGGGTCCCGTCGACTAAACATTGTCCTTTGGTGGGACCCAGGAGAAGAGCCTTCTCTGTGGCAGCCCCGACCCTCTGGAACCAGCTCCCCCCAGATATCAGAGTTGCCCCCACCCTCCTTGCCTTTCGCAAGCTCCTTAAAACCCACCTCTGTCGTCAGGCATGGGGGAATTGAAATTTTCCCTTCCCCCTAGGCTTATAGAATTTATACATGGTATGCTTGTATGTATGATTGGTTCTTTAAATTGGAGGTTTTTTTAGATTATTTTTAATATTAGATTTGTTTACATTGTCTTTTTTATTGTTGTTAGCCGCCCTGAGTCTTCGGAGAGGGGCGGCATACAAATCTAATAAATACAATTACAAATACAAATTCAGAGCTTCACAAGTAAAACCGAGTTCAGCTGACTAATTGGCAAAGGAGAGAGAAAGACAACATTTTTGGTCTTAGGTATCTGATACTAAACATCTGAATAACTGGAACAGAAGGACACAGTAGGCTTTTAAATATGTCTTAAAGTAGGTTAAGGCAGTTTGTACCAATGTATTACTATTTGTATTATCTGGACACAAAATGTATGATATGGTATAAGCCACAAAAATTGTTCAAGCAGTAATTGAACTACATGTTTTAAATATGGAAATTATAAACAGGCTGTGCTAAAGCACTTTTTATTTGAGTCTGTTCTTTTCCAAAGACGTGCAGCTACAGGATAACTAACAGAAACTCTCAGAAATTGTCATGAAAAGCATTTGGTTCTGTGAATTACTTCTATGCAAATTGTTAGTTATCTCAAACACTTGTTTCTGTGGTTTAGTTTCTCTTAAATTAAGAATTAAATTAAAATTAAAAATCTCTTAGATCATCACTATCAAACACACATTCCAAAAAGTGTCTCAACACTGCTTTGATGACACAGACATGATATCACACAGAACAGTGGATGATACAGCTTGCTTTCTTAAGGGAACTTTTAATTTTTGTTCTAGGATTCCAGGAAGTTTTGGCTAATCAGCCATTAACATAATAACACTGGGGCTGAGTAAGTGATTTGACTTTATTGTGAAAGAAGAAAGATATTAATAAATATGAGGGATTTCAAGAGCAACTTACATTATTCACTATTTACAGTGATGTATTCATATGTAAAAGGGTATATGAAGAAAAGGCTGTTTCACCAGTAATAGGTGATTGCATCATGCTCTTGGACTGGGAGTAAAAAAATACCAAGTTAGCAACATTGTTTAAAATTAGTCACTCCTAAATTCTATCTTCTTAAAATATACTGCTCAAAAAAATAAAGGGAATACTCAAATAACACATCCTAGATCTGAATGAACAAAATACAGTGATATCTCATCTTACGAACTTAATTGGTTCCGGGACGAGGTTTGTAAGGAGAAAAGTTTGTAAGATGAAACAATGTTTCCTATAGGAATCAATGGAAAAGCGATTAATGCATGCAAGCTCAAAACTCACTCCTTTTGCCAGCCGAAGCGCCCATTTTTGCGCTGCTGGGATTCCCTGAGGCTCCCTTCCATGGGAAACCCCACCTCTGGACTTCTGTGTTTTTGCGATGCTGCAGGGGAATCACAGCAGGGGAATCACAGCATTGCAAAAACGGGTGCTTTACTGGCAACGGAAGTCCGGAGGTGGGGTTTCCCAGCGAGGGGAGCCTCAGCGAAATTGCAGCATCGCAAAAACATGGAAGTCCTTGAAACCCCACCTCAGGACTTCTGTGTTTTTGTGATGCTGCGATTTCGCTGAGGCTCCCCTCGCTGGGAAACCCCACCTCCAGACTTCCGTTGCCAGCAAAGCACCTGTTTTTGTGCTGCTGGAAGTCCGGAGGTGGTGTTTCCCATGGAGGGGAGCCTCAGGGGAATCCCAGCAACACAAAAACAGGTGCTTCATTGGCAACAGAAGTCCGGAGGCGGGGCATTCCAGTGGCGGTGGCTTGGGTTTGTAAGGTGAAAATAGTTTGGAAGAAGAGGCAAAAAAATCTTAAACCCGGGTTTGTATCTCGAAAAGTTTGTATGACGAGGGGTTTGTAAGACGAGATATCACTGTATTCTCATTGAATATTCCATTTGCACAAGTATTCCATTTGCACAATAGCAGGTGAAATTGACTGTCAATCAGTGTTGCTTCCTAAGTGGACAGTTTGATTTCACAGAAGTTTGATTTACTTGAAGTTATATTCTGTTTTTTTAAGTGTTCTCTTTATTATTTTGAGTAGCGTATATATACAAATTACTCATCATCAATTTTTATCTTCATTTTGAACTAAATTCAAATTTAAACCCAATTTGGGGCCAAAGTTGGAAGCATTTTTCATGAAATCTCAGGTTTATAATTTTTTACCAACTGGATGTCATACCATTAGATAACAAAAATGCTTGAATTTAGTATGAAATATAGATCAATTTGACCTGAAATTAAAATTAAGATTAGGTAGGTCAGAGAGATACACAATATCAAAAATTCATTTTCCTGGTTTCATGTAAATTTTAATAATAATAATAATAATAATAATAATAATAATAATAATAGTAATTTATTAGACTTGTATGCCACTCCTCTCCGAAGACTCTATTATGTTCTATTATGTTTCTCTATGTTATTTTAGGTGTCAACTAAAATAACAACAGAACTAACCTCTGACCAATGCAGTACAGATGGTTCCATTTGGTACACAACGTGTCAGGAAAACAAAACAGACAGCTATTATACCATTAGTAGAAACAATGAATCAGCTCTGACAAAATTATGCAGGAAGATATAAACAACCGGCTATAAATCCAGATCCAGATGTAAACAAAAATAACTCAGAAAACCTGTTACATTATAAACTGGGAAACATTTTTGCTTGAGACTAAACATTTTGTAAAATGTAGACAAAATGGGGGGAAATCATTTAAACATTTCATGGAATTAATGCTATAGAAGAGATTTCTATTTCTTTGATAGATATTGATGACCTATTAAGCAGCATTCTCTCTCATAAACTTCTTCATTAGTGATCTATAAATAGCACTGATAAGAGCCAAAATCCATGTATGCAGAAAAAGAGAGAAACAAGTGGCTTTTCACTTTGTCAGTATAAAATATTAAATATGCTAAAAGCATGCGATTTTATTATTGAACTTTTTATTCTGAGTGAACTAGCCAGTTCTTAAAATTAAAGTGAATAGGATTATTCCTCTTATTATAAAGAAGCTACAATCTTCTTCTATTTGTGTTCATTTTCTGGAAACTACATGGATATGTCCTTGTAGACATCTTGACAATATGGAAGTGGTTTTCTTCAGCAAAACTTTAACCTTAGACTGTCTACTGTTGACCTCACCACATTCATACGTAGTCTACGGAGAGGGATGGCATACAAATCTAATAAATAATAATAATAATAATAATAATAATAATAATAATAATAATAATAATAATAATTCCTAAGAGGTCTGTAAAGGGCTTGTATAAACACACTATTTACCGTCCTTGTCCTACTGTCCTCATTTATCTTTTGTTTATAAACATAAACAACATTGTTTATGTTTATACCTATACCTGCTATCTTGTACATGTTTTACAAATAAAATACATAAAATAAAATAAATAAAAATATATTTCTGTCTCCCAGGCTAGCCCTCTATTCCAAGACTTCCTGTAGGAAAAATTTGTGCCACAAATTCTGAATTCGTGTTGTTTAGCTTGTTGTAATTTTGTGTGAAAGTTGGAAGCTACAGGTTGGATGGTAACTTTGTGTATGTGCTTCAATTAATAGTAGTAATTAATTTCAGGAATATGTTACATTCTGAATATGAAATTCAGATGAAAATGAGGAGAAAAAGGATAAAGACAATTGGGTGAGTTAGACACATAGGATTGAATTAAAATGGTGATTCAAAAGTAATGATTGAAAGTTATCGTATATTCGTTACAGATACATTGCTTAAGTATAAGTTTATTCTTAGATACAACGACAAAGGAAAAAACAAAAAACTGGGTTTATAGTTTATGTTAAAAGAGTATTGGTTGCCGATGAATTTCCGGTCACAATTCAAAGTGTTGGTTATGACCTATAAAGCCCTTCATGGCATTGGACCAGAATATCTCCGGGACCGCCTTCTGCCGCACGAATCCCAGTGACCAATTAGGTCCCACAGAGTTTGCCTTCTCCGGGTCCCGTCGACTAAACAATGTCATTTGGCGGGTCCCAGGGGAAGAGCCTTCTCTGTGGTGGCCCCGACCCTCTGGAACCAGCTCCCCCCTAAGATTAGAACTGCCCCCACCCTCCTTGCCTTTCGTAAACTCCTTAAAACCCACCTCTGCTGTCAGGCATGGGGGAACTGAGATAACTTCCACAGGCCTATATTGTTTATGTATGGTATGTTGTGTGCATGCTTTTTAAATTATGGGTTTTTAGTTTTAATTATTAGATTTGTATTGCACATTGTTTTTTTTTCTATTACTGTTGTGAGCCGCCCCGAGTCTACGGAGAGGGGTGGCATACAAATTTAATTAATTAATAAATAAATAAAATAAATAAAAGGTTTAGTGAGTGATACAATGATGATGAAATGTTCCAAATTTGGGGTGCACATTTTTGGAGGAGTGTTGTCAAGAGCTGATTTTGAGAAATTGACATGGAAGAAAAAAAGAAGTGAAAGAAATGAGAGTGAAAGTAGAATAACTATAAGAAGAGAAAGTATACGTCTTTTAAGAGATAGTGTTAGAAGACAGATTAATCTCCAAACAGAATAAACAAAAGTAAACAAAATTGGAAAATAGATATGAAAGATGCTAAGAACAGTAACAATATATATGGTCACTTGAGAGGAATGAACATTTGTTGAAATGACTTTTTAAAAATTGTGTATTAACTGTACTTTTACTCACTTTATTACATGAAACTAAGATTTAGGATGTCAGAAGAAACACTGCAGTGTGACTGGAGTACTTACGAAATTCATGTATGATGAAAGAAAAAGCAGGGTCAAAAATGAATGGATGCCAAGGTCCTGTAGTTTGAGCCTGTCAAGAAAAGAATTGAAGATCAAACTGGAAAACAAGTGCATATAGCGAGAATGAGTGTGAGTGTATCAAAAGAGAGTATGAGTGTGTCAAAAGAAATGAACCCAAGCAAATTGTGATGTCAGGAAGCTCTTCAAAAAGAAAGAGGTAAGAATTTTAAAGAAAACAGAAGACTGAGACAGTGATGGCGAACTTTTTTTCCTCAAGTACCGAAAAAGAATGCACATGTGCTATCATGCTTGCAGGAGTGCCCACACCCATAATTCAATGCCTGGGGAGGGCGAAAACACCTCCCCTCCCAGAGGCCCTCTGGAGGGAGGAAACGACCTGTTTCCCAACTTCTGGTGGGCCCAGTAGGCACATATTTTGCCCTCCCCAGGCTCCAAAGTCTTCCCTGAAGATGGGAGAGGGTAAAAACGCCATCCCCCATTCCCCCCAGAGGATCTCTGGAAGCCAAAAACGCCCTCCCAGAGTCTCTGTGTGAGCCAAAAATCAGCTGGCCGCAACACACGTGCACATTGGAGCTGAGCTAGGGCAATGGCTCGTGTGCCAGCAGATATGGTTCCGCATGCTATCCGTGACACCTGTGCCATAGATTCGCCAACACTGGACTAGGACATAAGGCATGGAACTAGAAGTATTGATAGTCTAAATCAGGGCCGTTGACCCTTCGCCACTTTAAGACTTGTGGCTGGGAAATTCTGAGAGTTAAAACCCACAGATCTTAAAGTGGTCAAGGTTGGACACCGCGGATGAAAATGTTTTTAAAATGGCTGGATTTCTCATATTACCCCTACATCCTTTTTTGTATGCTATGCAACCGTTGCTGGTTTCTTTTGATACAATAAAAAAACTTTGGCTTGGAATAATTAGGGGTTGCAGATTATTTTATATGTATATGAATTCCTATGTTTTACTATTCTTGAGCAAAGTATCATAATATCCCTGTATAAAATTCAGGAAACCAGATATTGGGATTTTACAGAATCATTACTTATTTTTAAATGGGGAAAAAATAGGGAAAAATAAACTTTGGAATAGAATTTCGTGAATTAACCAAAGTCATGTTCTGTGCTTGAAACTTTTCAGAACTTCTGCTGTTTCAATAGGCTTTAAGATACTTATTTACTCCTTTTTCCTTGAAGTGCAGCAGATGTCTAGCCAAAAAGTAAAAATAGATTTCTCATAATAAATTCCAATGCTGCAAACTCCTGTATCATATGTAACTGATTATGAAATTTCCCCCTTTCCTTCTTATTGTTCTTTCAATGCATAAAAATAAAACATAAACCAGAATTATGCCCTTTTCCCCTTTGTTCTACTGCTGTGTTCATTTTACTTACTAGAACCTGAATGCAAAGAAATTGATTTTTAATTTGGATTTCTACAGGGAACTGAACATTTTTTAAAAAGTGAAACTTCAATGGAGCTTTGCCGGTAGTTGTCCAAGATTGTTTGGAATGAGTCAGGATGGCGCAGCAGGTAGAGTGCAGTACTGCAGACTACTAAAGCTGACTGCTAGATCTGCAGATCAGTGGTTCAAATCTCATCATCGGCTCAAGGTTGACTCAGCTTTCCATCCTTCCATGGTGGGTAAAATGAGGACCCAGATTGTGAGGGCAATATGCTGGCTCTGTTAAAAAGTGCTATTGCTAACATGTTGTAAGCCGCCCAGAGTCTAAGGAGAAGGGCAGCATAAAAATAGAATAAATAAATAATTGAATGAATGAATGAATGAATGAATGAATGAATGAATGAATGAATGAATGAATGAATAAACTGAAGTTCCCGCCCTTTGGTTTTCCTCAGGTTTTGAATTAATAAAGTGACCCATAAATCCCAACTCTGCGGTCCGTGTGCTTATCCCTCATCCGACACAAATGATATGGTCAATCCTGCAGACATTCCTGGTTTTTTGCCCTTTCCTAGAATGCCCTACAGATATGGATTCTGACCACTGATGAGAACAGAACATATGTGAAAATCTAGGTACAAACTTTACAGTTCCTAAATATAGCCACTGTTCACACAAAGACTAATCAGCCATATTTTAACCTGCCTTCTTTAGGGTTTATTGGATTACTTGAGTTATTATGGTAAACAAATCATGCCAAAAAACCAAATGAAAATTTCAAAACTCTTCTCCCCAAACCCAGGAAAAATGCAAATCCTGTCTTTATTTTGTTTCATTTTTAATAACAACAACCTTAACAACAACAATGACAATATTGCCATTGTCAATCCCTCCTCTATAAATGAATACATGTCTCCTTAATTCAAATGTGTATTTTCTTTGTTCAAATACCATTAAACAAAAACACATATTTTCATGGGAGTGCACAGCTATAATGGTAAGTTCAGGCAGGTACACTAATGATGCCCACACTGAAGTCAGTTAGCTGCCAAAGAGAAAGTAATATTATATATCCACACTCAGCTATTTTTAAGAAATGAGGAAAGAGAGGAATAGTTGGAGGAATGTGAGAGAGTGTGAGATTTAGTCATAGTAAGCATTAGAAAAACAATGGTTATCTGTGACACATTTATACATGTATGGACTAGTTAATCCTTGAAAAATGTTGTAACATTTCCTAATGAAGTCTAACTCGGCTGACTCATGATGAAATCAGTCTTTGTAATTTAATTTCTTAATGATGATAAACTTGAGCTCAATGAAAGGGGATCCCCTTAACTTTTGGTTTCTAAATTCTCACTATATGTCCTACATCAAATATGTACAGTCAGTAGCCTTACTTCTCCTTTAATCATCCCCTCTGAGCGATATATAGATTTTGTTAATGTATATTTACATGAATGCAATGTGTATATGTATATGGGCTGACTGAATACACATACAGACACACACACACCTGTGTGTGTGTGTGTTTAATGAAACAATTCAATTCAATTCAATTCAATTTATTAGATTTGTATGCCGCCCCTCTCCGAAGACTCAGTATAACAATGGAACAAATCTAATAATAAAATTACATTAAAAAACCCCAACAATTTAAAAACCATACAACACATACATACCAAACATAAAATATAAGAAAGCCTGGGGGAGATGTCTTAATTCCCCCACGCCTGGCGATATAGGTGGGTCTTGAGTAACTTGCGAAAGACAAGGAGGGTGGGGGCCGTTCTAATCTCCGGGGGGAGTTGATTCCAGAGGGCCGGGGCCGCCACAGAGAAGGCTCGTCATTGTTTGGTCGACGGGACTCCTAGAAGGCCAACTCTGTGGGACCTTATCAGTCGCTGGGATTCATGCAGTAGAAGGTGGTTCCGGAGGTATTCTGGTCCAATGCCATGAAGGGCTTTAAAGGTCATTACCAACACTTTGAATTGTGACCGGAAACCGATCGGCAGCCAGTGCAGGCCACGGAGTGTTGTAGAAATGTGGGCGAATCTAGGAAGCCCCACGATGGCTCTCACGGCCGCATTCTGCACGATCTGAAGTTTCCGAACACTTTTCAAAGGTAGCCCCATGTAGGAACCATTGCAGTAGTTGAACCTCGAGGTGATAAGGGCATGAGCGACTGTGAGCAATGACTCCCTGTCCAAATAGGTCCAAATAGGGCCGCAACTGGTGCACCAGGCAACATGAAAGCTCATGAGGGAATTCTACACTGGAGGCAGGAAACAAGATGCCACCTCTATATTACTTGTGTATTTGGTTCCTAATTTTATCCAATACCTGTGATTTATAATCATTTAAACATTTTTAATGTTTATTTAGTTTTGTTTTTATTTTGTAGTAAGCTGCCCACAGTTGCTTTGATAGTGAAATGGGCGGCATGTAAATGTAGTAAATAGATCAAATAAATAAATAACTTGATGAAAAATTAAAACCATTAAATGTACTTAAATTTGGATATTATCTATAACAGTTAATAATTTTACAATGGGAAGGAAAATGAGACAAGTATAATGATTTAGGTAATTATTTTTAACCCAAACTTAATTGATTTAGTGGCCTTATCTTAAAATAGTATCTGCATCATTTGTGGAACTGTAGGTTGAAATGTTGTGGAGCATTTAGATAACTATTTCACAGTTGTAACAGTTGTCATAATCTTTTATGAAAGAAAAAAACCCCAATTCCTGTTGTATCAAACTCCAATGCACTTTAATAAGAAGAAACGTTTGTCCTTGGACAAAAATATCTCCTCTCCTTATTTGTAAACTTCAAGGGTATGCCAGCTGGATGCCAACCACCATCCCAGAGATGGCTGGACTTTGCTGTTTATATATAAAGACTGTAAAGTGATTTAGGGTCCATCAAATTGTGCTGTATAATCTACCGTATTTTTCAGAGTATAAGACGCACCTGAGTATAAGACACACCTAGATTTTAAAGGTGGAAAACAAGGAAATAAGTATTCTGAACCAAATGGTGTAATAATATATTATTTAATAAAATATCAATGTAGCAGAATACTTTTTGCAAACATGTAGAAAAATAGAAACATAGAAACATAAAAGATTGAAGGCAGAACAAGACCTCATGGCCCATCTAATCTGCCCTTATACTATTTCCTGTATTTTATCTTAAAATGGATCTATGTTTATCCCAGCATGTTTAAATTCAGTTACTGTGGATTTACCAACCACATCTGCTAGAAGTTTGTTCCAAGGATCTACTACTCTTTCAGTAAAATAATATTTTCTCATGTTGCTTCTGATCTTTCCCCCAACTAACCTCAGACTGTGCCCCCTTGTTCTTGTGTTCACTTTCCTATTAAAAACACTTCCCTCCTGAACCTTATTTAACCCTTTAACATATTTAAATGTTTTGATCATGTCCCCCCTTTCCCTTCTGTCCTTCAGACTATACAGATTGAGTTCATTAAGTCTTTCCTGATAAGTTTTATACTTAAGACCTTCCACCATTCTTGTAGCCCGTCTTTGGCCCCTTTCCATTTTGTCAATATCTTTTTGTAGGTGAGGTTTCCAGAACTGAACACAGTATTCCAAATGTGGTCTCACCAGACCACCATGTATACTTTTTACAACCATGTACACTTTTTACAAACTTCAAACTTGACAGCTTTAAGTCTTGTGGACTTCAACTCCCAGAATTCCTCCTCTAGTCATGCTAGTTCAAGAATGGGAGTTGAAGTCCACAAGTCTTAAACTTACCAAGTTTGAAGACCCTTGCACCCCTAACCCAGGAGTCTTCAAACCTGACAGCTTCAAAACTAGTGGACTTCAAGTCCCAGAATTTCTCTTCCAGTCATGCTAGATGGTGTAATTAGAAGGCAAAACCACACACATATTTTTGTGAAAAACGGGCCTTTTTTGCCAATTTTTTGCAAAACTGGGGAGGGCAAAGAGTCTGGGAAGCCTCCTGGGTGTTGGGAGGATGGCAAAAATGCCTGGGATTTTTTTGGCTTGTTTTTTTGCAAAAATGGGCATAATTTTGCCTTACCCCAATCCCCAGGAGCTCTCTGCAGGCTTCCCAGACCCTCTGTCCCCTCCCCCATTTTTGTGAAAAATGGGACAATTTTTCACAAAAATTGGACGTGGGGTGTGTGGCTTCAGGACAACAAACAATGGCTGTATTCAGAGTATAAGAAGCACCGACATTTACACCCTCTTTTAGGAGGGAAATGGGTGCGTCTTATACTCCCAAAAATACGGTATTTCTGACCGTTTCTGCTGAGGTCTCCTTATGGTGAAGAAGCTACAGAATCAAAGGTCAGTTCATTCAGGGCTAGAGCCTATTTTTAAAGACTACAAGTTTCCTTCCAAATGTATAAGACAGTCTCTAATTAAGACTAAACTGTATAGTTGAAGAACTAGGTCAATATTTCTAACGTGTCAAATTGCTGTACACTTTCAGATCCAAAATGTTGCATTTATTTCGTTACTCCCACCCCTTTTTATTTTTGTTCCCCTGCAGAATTAGGGCTAGATCAAAATTTCTAGGTCAAGGTGGCTCTTTATTAAGATCCTGGAATTAGGAAAAATTAACTCTTTCATTGCTGGATTTGCCCATAATAAATAAACCAGTGTTTTTCAACCTTGGCAGCTTGAAAAAATGCGAACTCCAGCTCCCAGAATTCTTGAAGTTGAAGTTCACCCATCTTTTAAGTTACCAAGATTGAGAAACATTGACATAAACACTTCCGGAAGTCTATGTGCCATTTTGTTAGTAGTAAGTAAGGTGAAGGCATGACGTGTTTTGTTTGGAGTGGTTTGGCATTCGTCCATCAAAAGCAAAGGCTACAGGAATCAGGAAAGATCTTGGCCTTCTTCGGATTATGAATGCAACCAGAGGAGCAAAACTGAAAGTTTTCCTCCAGCCTTGTGAGCTAACAGAAATATATAACCGGTAGTCCTTGACTTACATCAGTTCATTTAATAACTGTTCAAAGTTACAAGAGTACTGAAAAAAAAGTGACTTATGACCATTTCCCACAATGTTTATGGTGGGTGAAGTAGCCCATGGTCATGTGATCACCTTTTGTGACCTTCTGACAAGCAAAGTCAATGGGGAAGCCAGAATCTCTTAACAACCGCCCCGAGTCTCCAGAGAAGGGAGGCATACAAATCTAATAAATAGTACTACTACTACTACTACTACTACTACTACTACTACTACTGATAATAATAATAATAATAATAATAATAATAATAACAACAACAACAACAACATCCATGTTACTAGTTTAAAAACTGCAGTGATTCACTTAACATCTGTGGCAGGAAAGATTGTAATATAGGGAAAAATTCACTTAACAAATGTTTTGAGATTTGTTTAAGATTTCTATTAATATTGATTGTTTCTTCATTGCTTGTTAAGCCCCCTATGACAATCATTAAGTGTTGATTCTTGACAAATGTATATTTTCTTTTATGTACCCTGAGAGCATATGCGGCAAAGACAAATTCCTTGTGTGACTAATCACACTTGGCCAATAAAGAATTCTATTCTATTCTATTCTATTCTATTCTGTTCTGTTCTGTTCCGACCCTCTGGAACCAGCTCCCCCCGGAGATCAGAATTGCCCCCACCCTCCTTGCCTTCCGTAAGCTCCTTAAAACTCACCTCTGTTGTCAGGCTTGGGGGAACTGAACTACCCTTTTCCCCCTAGGCCTATACAATTTATGCATGGTATGTTTGTGTGTATGTTTGGTTTTAAATAAGGGTTTTTAATTATTTTAAACATTAGATTTGTTATATGCTGTTTACTACTGTTGTTAGCTGCCCCAAGTCTACGGAGAGGGGCGGCATTCAAATCAAATCAAATCAAATCAAATCAAATCAATAAAGACCTCAGAGTTTAGATTTAAGAAAAAAATATAATGAAGAGTACAATAACGAAGGCATACAAATCCAATAAATAAACAAACAAACAAATAAACAAATAAATATTCTATTCTACTCTACTCTACTCTACTCTTAGCAACAAACATTTTGGGCTCAGTTGTGATAGTAAGATGAGAACTATCTGTATTGCGTATATTGCATTGCCCTCATAGCCAAGGGCTATTCTACTCCAGGAAATAGAGCAGTAGTTGATGTTTTCCTTATAATTTGAATGCAGGGCAAATTAAGGAAAGTGACCGATGGGGTCCCCTGGCTTCATTTCCATCCTCAACAGTCGAGGGAAAAGTAACCATAATCATTTTCCTCCAAATATGTTGGGGTAGGCCAGGGCAGGGCTGCCGTGGTGGGTTGCTACCGGTTTGGCCCGGATCAGGCAAACTGGTAGCAGCGGTGCAGGAGGCTTCACCTCCTCCCCCGGCCAGACATCTCTGCACATGCGCAGAAGACATACATGCTCCCAATAGTGAACCAGTAGTGTAGGTAATTGAAACCCACTACTGATCGGCAGGTGCTATGAGTGGCCAGTTTAGCCAACTGTCAAGTGTCCAAAGCACAGCCGGACTATCAGGTTGCAGGATGAGAAAGATTGCAAAGAAGCTGAGAAAGGAATGGAGGAGAGCGTGTGGACGTAAACAATAAACAGAGAGAGCAGTGGGCGAATCATTTCCAGCTTATCTTATAAACAGCAACTCAGCCCAGCTAAGGGGGAGTCTGGAACAAAGTGTTGCAAAGTATGCAGAAAGACTCCACCTTCTGAACTCCCTATAAATACGGATGAGAAATCCCTGTTTTGGTTACCAACTTTGTATTTATTCTAGATGAGCGTTAAAAAGATGTTGCTAAAATCTTTGGTCTTGCCCAGCTACAATGTGGGACTTGACACAATCTTGGAGGTAGCTCTCCTGATAGCTAATAATTAACTCAACTGCAAGAAATACGACTTTAGTAACCGAGTAGTTGATGCATGGAACTCACTACCAGGCTCTGTAGTATCATCACCTAACCCCAAAAACTTTACCCTTCGACTCTCCACTGTTGACCTCTCCTGATTCCTAAGAGGTCAGTAAGGGGCATGCATAAGTGCACCAGAGTGCCTTCCGTCTCTTGTCCTACTGTTTCTCTCTTACTAGTATCATGTATATAAACAACGGTGGGCTATGAGCCAGAACGCTAAATTGCGCTTGCTGCTGTGGCTCGTAAGTTCTTGTGGAGCCAGCGAGGTTTTGCTGTTGAAACATTAAAACATAGAAACATAGAAGACTGACGGCAGAAAAAGACCTCATGATCCATCTAGTCTGCCCTTATACTATTTCCTGTATTTTATCTTACAATGGATATATGTTTATCCCAGGCATGTTTAAATTCAGTTACTGTGGATTTACCAACCATGTCTGCTGGAAGTTTGTTCCAAGGATCTACTACTCTTTCAGTAAAATAATATTTTCTCACGTTGCTTTTGATCTTTCCCCCAACTAACTTCAGATTGTGCCCCCTTGTTCTTGTGTTCACTTTCCTATTAAAAACACTTCCCTCCTGGACCTTATTTAACCCTTTAACATATTTAAATGTTTCGATCATGTCCCCCCTTTTCCTTCTGCCCTCCAGACTATACAGATTGAGTTTATTAAGTCTTTCCTGATAAGTTTTATGCTTAAGACCTTCCACCATTCTTGTAGCCCGACTTTGGACCCGTTCAATTTTGTCAATATCTTTTTGTAGGTGAAGTCTCCAGAACTGAACACAGTATTCCAAATGTGGTCTCACCAGCATTCTATATAGCGGGATCATAATCTCCCTCTTCCTGCTTGTTATACCTCTAGCTATGCAGCCAAGCATCCTACTTGCTTTTCCTACCGCCCAACCACACTGTTCACCCATTTTGAGACTGTCAGAAATCACTACCCCTAAATCCTTCTCTTCTGAAGTTTTTGCTAACACAGAACTGCCAATACAATACTCAAATTGAGGATTCCTTTCCCCCAAGTGCTAGGGAGGTAGCAAAATCACACAAGGAGCCGCAGGGGCACAAATGTTTCAGCATGCACGGGAGCAAAAAGACCTCGCCAAAAGATAGGCGCACCTGCGGCTCCGTGCGTAGTTTTGCTTCCTCCACAGGTGCAGCAGCAAGCACTTACAAGCTGCAACAGCGAGCGAAATTTAGCATCGCGGCTGGTAGCCCACCGCTGTATATAAACATTGTTATATCTTTGTATGCTACCAATTCGTACTTGACAAAATAAATAAAATAAATAAATAAATCAGAAGCTCTCTACCTTTTGACATGGCCCTCCTCCATGCCTGTTTGTTTGTTTGCTTGCTTGTTTTATTAAATTTCTGTATTGATATGGTAGCCCTGGATGCTTACAAATGATTTAAAAAAAAGATATAAATAGAAACAATTGAGTTTTTTAAAAGTTACATGAAAGTCAAACCAAGGAGACAAGACAGCATAGGATTGATGGCTTTTTATCCCATAAACCAGGGATATTTATTTTATTTTATTTTATTTTATTTTATTTTATTTTATTTTATTTTATTTTATTTTATTTTATTTTATTTTATTTTATTTTATTTTATTATTTTATTTTATTTTATTTTATTTTATATTATTTTATTTTATTTTATTTTATTTTATTTTATTCTATTTTATTTTATTTCATTTTATTTTATTTTATTTTATTTTATTATTTAGGGTTAGGGTTAGGGTTAGGGTTAGGGTTAGGGTTAGGGTTAGGGTTAAGTCAAGTCAAGTCAAGTACGGTTAGGGTTAGGGTTAGTTTTAGGGTTAGGGTTAGGGTTAGGGTTAGGGTTAGCGTTAGGGTTAGGGTTAGGGTTAGGGTTAGGGTTAGGCTTAAG